>NW_028234408.1:14329927-14337427 GCF_977035675.1 Penaeus japonicus
CTGGACACTTGAGCATGGTTGCTGGGTCAACTCACTAAAATTTTCGAAGTTCGCTCCTTTTATGTACGGTCATCGTGCCAGCACCAAGCATCCCCGTCCCTCAACACCATACCTTGATCAATCACGAGTAACCCGAGCTGCGGGGTGGGGGGGGGGGGGGGTCGCTTTCATGCACCGACGTCAGGGCGAGCATCGAACATGCTTGCCCCTTTACACCGACCAATCAGGTCATATGCTACCTCTGAGATATGGTGTCCCTACCTCATGAGTCTGGTCCTCGTGTACCTGCCCGGTTACACTAGTGTGTCTGCACGCACCGACAATCAGAGTCGTGAAGCCCATCATCTCCTATGACGGCTATGTCGCGATCACCGACACTAACACCTGCACTAACAACGCCTTTGAATTCAGTTCAGTTCAGAGAGATTTGCGAAGGCTTTCCTTCGCCCGGGCTATATGCACGAGGCGGCCCGGCCAACGCCTTTGAAGATTCCACCAGAAACGCCCTCTCAACCGCCAACTTCTCTCCAATACTGTTGCCTGAGAAGAGAGAATTAAATCTGCTCTGTATGCCAAAATCGATGATGTGTATGTCATGCCAAAGCCGCACATTATCAAGGTCAGATTCAGGTCTATGGCCATGGTTGACAAGATAAAAAAGAAGGGCTCAGACTCTTCTGGTTTTTTATACCACCGGGGAACATTGAGTGAGAAAGATACACCAATGTTTAACAGTGTATGTCCTGTTACTCCTACAGTCATGTCAAAACCGCATGCCCAACTAAAGACAAAAAGATCTGTAGTGAGTGTGCCCAATAAGGGTATATTTTTAGAGACTGCCCCAACAAAGCAAACCCAAAATTCATAAATTGCGGGGAAAACCATAGGACCTTTTCGACACAATGTAAAACCAGACGAGAGGCAATCAAGAAAATCGAGCAGGATAAACTAAACAAAGAAAAGGAAAAGATAGAACTACCTTACAACATGGTAGCCAAAAGGGCAGCAGACGCAGCTCTGAATGAGGTCAGCATGACCCTCCCTAATGGCCTTTCCTTCAAAGTGCTGGTAATACTCATAAACGCCCACCTCGCATATATCGGCAGACCTGGGTCATATGCTGAAGTTAAAAGGGCGTCCCCAATGACGCCGACTCTGCGGCAATATTTCAGATTATCCCTCCACCAGCATCACAGCCCAGGGACAATTAACCAACAACCCAACCCCAAGCCACTGAAGAACAAATGTCCGTTTGCCAAAAAGCTAAACACCCGCCTATCTCAACGGCGAGTACCACAAGCGAACATTCGCACATTCAAGCCCTCGAATCGGCAATATCCACCATAGATGCCGAGGCTAATACACACAAGGAGGAACTAGATATAAACCTTCCAACTGATACCACAACTACCATGGAACAGAAAAAGTCTAAGCCAGTCACAGAGATCATCTACAGAGAAAATCCCGGCCAACCCAGAGGACTTAGGGCTACAACTATATGCCCACAATCCCATAAAATACATCAATCACGACAAAATCATGATAGGGAAGGAGATAAAGAGTGGCAACATATAGTTTCTGTTCACCAACAGAAACTTTATAAACAAAGAAGAGAGAATCAATCGGTAGCTGGAAGCAGGGGCATGAGGTCCACAGATGAATGATCAATGGAAGGCATAAATTAAAAAGCATACGAAATTAATAGTCTGAGATGACCCAACCGCTACCAAAATCTGCAAAATGATAGAGTAATTCAACACAACATACTGCACTGGCAAACCAGAAAAAATGAGCTCTGCAGTACCTATGCTATACACAATCCAGACGTCATTCTCATCAATAGCCATGGACTAAACAATAACAAAACTTTCTCATACAGCATATACCAGAGGAACAAATCAGAAGGATCAGATGGAGTAGGTCTAACAATATAAAAAGACCTACAATATTGAATTATAGACGACTTCGATTAGGAATTCCTAGCAGTCGAAATCGATACAGCTAAAGGACCCATCATTCTGGCAACTGGGTACTTACCACCTTGTCGCCCCTTCCTACCATACCCAGACCTACTCAGGCTCCAAAGACTCCACACTGCAGTGTACATCCTAGGATACTTCAATGCCCAGCAAAGAACTCTGGGTAATGCCTAAGACTAAGGCACCTTGGACCAGACTTCCCCGATTTTATACATCACAACTCGGCCACAAGCCCAGATATCATTCTGAGCATTAGATACGGATATTTCAATCACCATATCATGCCTGGCAACCTCACCACCAGTGACCATATTCCTGTGATACTAGACATATCAACAAACCCCATTCTGATGACAGCACATCCTTATCAGGGATTAACTGGTGGAAATGTGTAGAGCCCATCATAACCTTAAATGGGCAGTACTAACCACTCGCCTGGCCTCCAAAGTAAAAGACTCAAAAGAATTCTGGAGGCAGCTAATGGGAAACGAGGTTAAACACAGCCCATACCTCTATAACAAGTGAGGAGAAAAGCGCTACAAAGACACAGGAAAAGAGGAACAAAGACAAAGACAACCAACTCTTCGATGAGGAAACAAAGGAAAGGGTTATGTAAGATCTTGCACAACAAGATCAACTGATCCCAGATCCCATAGTAAATAAGGGAAATCTCACAAAAGAGCCTCTGATAACCCCCATTACAACAGAAGAGGCAATAAATGTAATCAAGCGAACTAAAAGCAAGACACCAGGGATAAGCCAAATTAAAAAATAAATTAATTAATCAAAAAAAAAAAAAAAAACAGATGACTTTCCAGGACCGATGATACGAAAATTAACTACCATCTTCAACGCTGCATTAGCCTGTGTCCACTTTCCGACGATCCTAAAAACCGCTCTGATCATTTTGATCCCTAAGGGAGGCAAACCACCTAACAGACTCGAAAACTTTAGGCCTATCTCCCTTCTGGAAATACCGGGCAAGATCCTGGAGAAGATAATCAACAACAGACTGAGAGCACATTTAGAAAATAAAAATCTCCTCAACCTCAAACAATATGGATTTCGAGAGTCAAGGGGAACAACAAAGGCAATTGTAGTGGCATATGAAGATATTGCCTTGGCTCTAGATTTATACACAATTTCCTGAAGGACAGGAAAGCAAAATTAAGAGTAGGTAATCTGATTGATTTCCCACTTTTAACCCAAATCCTCTGGATGGCATGCAGTAAAGACTGCACTTTCCTGGTCTAAACTCCGGTCGTCATGTAAAGTGATTTTTGTCAGGACTCTCCCCTCCTTCACTAATCAAGCCAGCTATGAAACTGACAGTGTTTGGTCTTGTGTTCCCCCTCCCACTTCCCTCCGTCCCCCAATCCACCCCCCCACCTTGTTCTGGAAACGAGGCCGAATGAAATAATACAAATGAGGTTAGGTAAAAAGACGGTGGAGACGAGTTTATCTATAAACTTATCTAATGATTCAAATCATTTCAGCAAGACCTAAAACTATTCTTTCGTATTTTACATTTGTTCGTAATTTTTTTTTTTTTATAAAAGAAAAATTCAAGTCTACGGACTTTCTTTTTCACGTTTCATTCATGTTTTACTTTTTTTCAGTTTTGGAGAATCCAATATAATGAGACTATATTGTCATATAAAGATTAATAATAAATAATTTATAAAGTTTATTATGCAAGATAAATAGATGGACAACGACCTCTGATCACTGAACATGCCACGCATTCTTGCCGCAACACGCACTCAAGCTTCTAGCTACTCTGCCGGCCGACCATTTGGCTGCAGAAGTGGCCATAGGTGAGCCTCAACCATCGACCTCTTACGAACCCGTCGTCACTCCAGCACCTTCTGTTCCCTTGTTTGGAGATTCCGACTGGGAGGATGAGGATGAAGTAGATGATCCTGACTACTTCGACGTCGGGGACGATGGAGAAGATAAGGACTGCAGCTTTGATGACCTGGACCAGGACGAAGTCACTCTTGACTACGTTTCGGCCTACGACACCTCCATCGACTCCGATTAGCCTTTATCGGAGGTCGCCCGCCGCCACACCGCCCGCAATGCCCTTGGATCGAAGGGATGGAAAGTTCATGCCGAAAGACCTTTCTGTGAAAAAGAAAGGGGACATTGATATCAGAACGTCAAGAGCAGGGATGTTGGCAATGTTATGGTTTGACAAGAAACCCGTAAACATCTTGTCCACGATGTACTGGGGGATGAGATTATCGACCTCCCACCTAATAGAAGAGGGAAGGTAAGGAGGAAACCCCAGTGCATTGTCGATTATAACAATAGCATGAAAGGGGTCGATATAGATTATCAGTTCACTCACTCATATCCAGCAGCAAGAAAAACAAACAAGTGGTACATAAAGTTGTTTTATAACCTGATGGATATGACCATCATCAATGGGTATGTAGTGTACAAGTGGCTGGGCGGTAAAATGGCTCATTTGGAATTCCACCTCCAGCTTATAGCTGAGCTACTTGAACAGCTGACAGGGATGACAGTGAGGCAGACAAAGGGAAAGAGATCGATGTCATGATACATATGCCGCCTTTGAGATGTAGCATTATGTGCTATGTGCTTCAGTGGATTTCATGCCACCAGTTGAAAAAAGCATGTATAAAATCTATACATATTGTTATATATATATATATATATATATATATATATATATATATATATATATATTATCAATAATTAACACTAGGTGCAAAACTTTTTTTCTGTAAACCATACCTCGCATACTCATCAAAGAAAAAGAATGAAAATTATCATTGAATATGATACAAAATCATAATACAAAAGCTGGGTATTCGCCTATAATACCTGATATGGAGAGTATGGAGAAAGGATGAGAAAAAACAAACAAAAAAACAACAAAAAAACAGTAAAAAGGATTTAAATCAAAAACTTTTCCCAAATAAGGTCGCAAAAACCGATTTATTCTCGATTTGATACAAAAACTTTCATCAATCTTAGTTAAAACAAAAAGCATTGGAATAATCCCGCAATGTGTGCGCGCAGTGCGTACCCCACTCCGCCCAATAAGTCCCTGGAATACGAGTTTAGGCCTACGCGGTAGCCTCCCGGAAATGTAACGCGCGGCAGGGATCACCAACCCAGAGGATTTGGGTTAAGTGGTCCTGTAAGTGGGATTCTGCTCTATACTAGACATATTATGATTTTCCCTTTTTAAATTGATGGGTTGGTAGCATGGGAAGATTTTACGGACACAGACAAGTCAAATTTATTCTTAAAAGCAAAGATTTTATGTTCAATTATACGTTAGACATGAAGAGGCTTTGCTTAATAATGATCATATAATCCACACAGGATAATGTAATTTAAAACTCTTTATTGTAAAAGTACCACACAAGTTTATACATAATGGTGAAAGAAAATAACGATAAAAAAGGTTGCCGATCTGTCTGCTGCTCTGCCTTTTATCTCTGTCTCTCCGTCTGTTGTTGTGTCCGTCTTGCCGCCAATTCTCACTCTGCGACCTCCCTCACCTGAACTGAGCCCAAGGTTGTCCAGACATTCCAGGTTAACGACCTCGGATAGAAGTTCGGAGCGGCCGAATGGATGGGAGGATGATCGACAGGTCGTTCAGGAACATTTAAGATGACAAATCTCTTAACCACGTTGTTTTCGTATCACTACAGTCGTGCAAGGAAGCACATTGTCACCCACACTATATATCATATATACGTCACCTACTCCACCGCCAGTAAGAGACAGCAAATTTGCTATGTATGCAGATGACATAACCCAAATAATTTCACATCCTTTCCCCCCGCAACCGATTCCTGAGACTCGCCACGGACAGGGCAATAACAGAAATTATATATTTGGAAGAAGCTTGGAAAATAAAGAATGCAAAAAACAAGAAAAGAAAAGAAAAAAATACAATAAAAGAAAAGAAAAAAACATGATCCTACTTATGTACATAGACTTATGTAAACAAAACAACTTATTCAAATAGTGATGGACACCCTATGGCCTCAGATAAACAAGACTGACTTAAACAACAGGCCTGCCACTCCCATATAAACAAACAACAAACAAGCGTCTATATCTCAAGTTACAACAATACAACTATACACAAAAGATGACCAACAAGGCCCCCCAGCTTTTAGAGTCTCTTGCTAATATTTCCTCTTCGGTACCTACATACTATCTTTGATCTTCCATCTCTCTCCCTTTTTTCGAGAATTTTCATTCTCTACTTTTCTCTGTTCATATAATATTGTATGTATATAAATAAATATATATATATATATATATATTTATATATATATATATATATATATATATATATATTTATATATTTATATATATTTATATATATATATATATATATATATATATGTATATATATATATATATATATATATTCATATATATTTATTGAGAAGCAAGGGAAGGGAGGCAAGGTCACTGACACAAGCAAGCAAGAAGCAGAGTCGAGAAGTCGTCGCAGCACAAGGTTCTCGAAGGCAAACTCTGGCAACTCTCCTCCAAGTCAGCCAATCGGCAACGCTCGCGTTACTTGAGAGTCAAGTCATGATAAGTGCGTTACTCTACAACCAACCCTACCTGACGCACCTGGCGATCTCACCAGTGCATGCCAAGTGTGTGACTATTATAATAATCACATATAATAGTAAGACATCTTCTTTCACAGCACTGCCAGCTGGGCATGCACAGTCGTACCTCTCTGCAGAGGTTCAAGATACACCACACTCTGCACCACAACACGACAGACCCACACTGCTCCAAAGACTACTGTTTGTTTATCTCTGACAAAGATAAACAACTCTCTGTTTGCTCTTTCTCTCCTACACCTCTATTAAGGATAAGGATAAGCCAGATTTGCGGAGCAGATGAGGCGAGCCTGCCACACCTCTATTCTTCACACTATTCTGCCATCATTCCTGGACCTCGCTTTTTCTGAAGGTGATTCGTCTGGGGGTGGTACAGCGGAGCTTCCAATATAACTTCGGTGTGCTTGTTGGGAGGCTTCTGTGCAAAAGACAAACCTACAAGCCCTCGCTAAGTGAAGAACTCCGCTGGCTAATCCTAACGGGGGGTGGAAGGAACTAGGGAATCATCAGCACTCTCTGCCACTACAGGATAGGGCTAGGGATAGGTCCCCCCCAGGGGATATCCTCAATTTATTCCAGTGATCCACCCTTCGTCCTCACAGACGCACATCAAGAGTGCAGGTGAGGGGGGGGGGGATGGGGTTGTTATCCACGAACAGGATTAGGAAGGTCATTGATTTTAATTTTTGAATTCTGCATCAGAAAAGAAGTAGGAATGCCGAAAGTGCAAATCAAGGCAGATGGCGGTCCATCCCCCGAAAAGAGGACGGGACTCTTGAAGATACTGTGCCAAAACGATATTAAGATAGTCAAGCTCATCGCTACACCCGACAGCTACATCGCAATTACCGACACTGACCTCTGTACCAACAGTGTGTTTGAGGAAA
>NW_028234408.1:14354927-14357427 GCF_977035675.1 Penaeus japonicus
TGGCAATCCCCTGTCATGTCGGGGTCTCCAAGACCACCATCTTTGAGTAGTGGAGGAGGTTTCAAGGCGGAAGGTTGTGTGCTTGGGTCGGGCAGGAGTGTGTTTTTTTCCTCGTGTGTTCTTATTTTAAAGTAAGTTTTATTCTACTACATGCCTGTTTTGTGCTCCCTTGTTTTTATACATGTAGTAGCTTGTGTTTGATAAATAAACGTAAAGTAAAGCATTTTAGTGTCTCGTCAGTTGCCCTTATGCCGGCCCGGTTTTCCCTCTTGCCCTTCCACGCCTTCCTGCTTCAGAAGGCTCCTCTACAGCTCCTGTAGGAGGGTGAGTGCCCCACGAACCCACTACAACTAATATGGGAGCCCTAGTCCATGCAGCCCAGACGGATGGGCATGTTGTCATACATACAGATTCTAGGGCCGCCATTGACAGCCTACAACAAAGCACGCCCCTTGATAACGTTTATCTTTTGACCACGATTCTCACCATTGCTCAGAGAATCCTAGATCAGGGTAGACGCATCGTTATCAACTGGATTCCGAGCAATGTTGGTATCGAGGGGAACGAGTTAGCCGACAGGTTGGTTGAGGAAGGCAGGAAGAAACCCTTGAGTGATCTTGTGGTGCATCCTAGCCGGGAACTGCTAAGGTGTAAAACGATGGCTGCAGGCATGTCGGTGCCCTGCAGCGACATAGAGAGGAAAGGAGAACCTCCCCCTCGGCCAGCTAGTACTCAGACGGCATAGGCTTTGATTCGCCGATACTCTCCCCCAGAATATCAAGGTGTGCTGAAGTCAGCCTTCACAGACTGAGAATAGGCTATCTTTGTGCGTGGCAAATTGTACCCACCATTGGGCATGATGAGCGACGCTGTGAACATTGTGGCGCGCCGGACGCCAAATTAGAGTACACTTGTTTCCTCAGGCAGGGCCCAGAGATGACATCCGCTGGACTGGTTAGATGGCTATGCCTGTCTCTTGCCCCCTGGCAACTGGAGCGCCTACAGGTAATCCGACGGCCACGGCAAACTTTCAGCTATGATGATCAGATCAGTCAGGACAGAGGCCGGGCCGCCTCGTCCATATAGCCCGGGCGAAGCGATCTCTGAACTGAACTGAACTGCCCCCTGACAACTGGAGATCAGGTTACCGAGGTTATATCTATGTGTGAGAGATGGTAGAATGCAGTAACGCATTTAAATATAGAAATACAAATTTTACCTCTCTGACCATGTATCGAACTCAGGGCCTCGGAGTTAGAATCCCTGCTCCTAGCCATTGCAATATATTATAATTTAACAACCCATTAAAAGGATTTTATCCAGGTGCCTTACAACCACCAATGAGTTACCTATATACTCTTAGAAGAGCAGTGATAACTAGGTTTTGCAGACAATCCCTGTGGTCACTCGGCAAACTGATCTGTGACTTGAATTCCCGCCAAGTGCCAACGGGGATTGTCAGTAAAACCTCACTATCACTGCTCTTCTAAGAGTACAATCGGTAACTTCTATGGTGATTGTATGGCACCTGGTTAGATAATCCTATTAGTGGGCCATTGTGGTGTAAGGTTTAGGAGCCGGGATTCTCACTCTGAGGTCTCGAGTTCGATTCACGGTCAGGGAGGTAAAATTTGTATATGTATATAGATAGACAGATAGATATACAAATAAATATATAGAGGCTGTAGATTGATGAGTAGATAATTAAATATCATAATGTATCTATTCATTATGAAAAAGAGAAAAACGGAAAGAGAAAGCATAATACAAAGATGATTGTATCAAAATAAAAAACAATACCTGCATTTTCGTTGCATGAATCTCATTATGGATACATGTGTCCAGAGTTTGTGGAAACGACTGTAAATGTGAATCGTGTTAATTATTTTTATTTTGTCAAAAAAAAAAAAAAATCAAAAAGTTTGAATTAAATAACGCAGAAAATGTAAACAATACAACAATACTCGAAATGTTTACGAAAAGCTTTAGCATCAACATAACATCTCAGGAAATAGAAATGATTTCCTTTGTTACATTATCTTTAAATAAAATCTTCACTTATATTACCCGTCCACCAATAGTTATGTAAATTTATGCGTCATTACTGTATGCTAATAGTTACTGTTAAGTTTGAGTCATGATTAATGATAATGATTAAAAAATCCTTTAAAATTCTCATCTTTTATCGCCAAATAACTACCTTTCGAAATTGCAATGCGTATTACGATTTGCGAATGATCAAATTGATGGAAAGAGGACAAAGAAAACATAGAACATTTAAGAAAGAAATTGAAATCCTCGGAATTAGGAAAATACTAAGTAAAGTAATAGGGATTGAAGGGGCTTTTAACTTGATTCACAGAAAACACAATCTTTGATAAACTACATCGTCTTGCTACGTTAGACTAAAAAATAATGCTACACTGTAATAGAATTCTCTCTCTCTCTCTCTCTCTCTCTCTCTGTAGTTAACATGTTGATGAGAAGTCATGATTCACAA
>NW_028234408.1:14397427-14409927 GCF_977035675.1 Penaeus japonicus
AGAGAGGAAGTGAGGCAGACAAAAAGAAAGAGCGATACTGAGGCAAACAGACAAAGAGAAAGAGCGAAAGTGAGGCAGACAGACAAGAGAAAGAGCGGAAGTGAGGCAGACAAAGAAAGAGCAGAATGAGGCAGACACAAGAGAAAGAGAGGAAGTGAGGCAGACAGACACAAGAGAAAGAGAGGAAGTGAGGCAGACAGACAAAAGAGAAAGAGAGGAAGTGAGGCAGACAGACGAAAGAGAAAGAGCGGAAGTGAGGCAGACAGACACAAGAGAAAGAGAGGAAGTGAGGCAGACAGACAAAAGAGAAAGAGCGGAAGTGAGGCAGACAGACAAAAGAGAAAGAGCGAAAGTGAGGCAGACAGACACAAGAGAAAGAGAGGAAGTGAGGCAGACAGACAAAAGAGAAAGAGAGGAAGTGAGGCAGACAGACAAAAGAGAAAGAGAGGAAGTGAGGCAGACAGACAAAAGAGAAAGAGCGGAAGTGAGGCAGACAGACAAAAGAGAAAGAGCGGAAGTGAGGCAGACAGACACAAGAGAAAGAGAGGAAGTGAGGCAGACAGACAAAAGAGAAAGAGCGGAAGTGAGGCAGACAGACACAAGAGAAAGAGCGAAAGTGAGGCAGACAGACAAAAGAGAAAGAGCAGAAGTGAGGCAGACAGACGAAAGAGAAAGAGCGGAAGTGAGGCAGACAGACACAAGAGAAAGAGAGGAAGTGAGGCAGACAGACGAAAGAGAAAGAGCAGAAGTGAGGCAGACAGACAAAAGAGAAAGAGCAGAAGTGAGGCAGAGAGACAAAAGAGAAAGAGCGGAAGTGAGGCAGACAGACACAAGAGAAAGAGCGGAAGTGAGACAGACAGACAAAAGAGAAAGAGCGAAAGTGAGGCAGACAGACACAAGAGAAAGAGAGGAAGTGAGGCAGACAGACACAAGAGAAAGAGCGAAAGTGAGGCAGACAGACGAAAGAGAAAGAGCAGAAGTGAGACAGACGAAAGAGGAGAAGGAAAGTGAGAGCAGACAGAAGGAGAGCGAAAGGAAGAGAAGAGACAAAGAGAAAGAGAAAGTGAGGCAGACAGACACAAGAGAAAGAGAAAGTGAGGCAGACAGACAAAAGAGAAAAGCGAAGGGAAAGACAGAAAGAGGCAGACAGACAAAAGAAAAGAGGAAGTGAGGCAGACAGACAAAAGAGAAAGAGCGAAAGTGAGACAGACAGACAAAGAGAAAGAGGAAAGAGCGAAAGGAAGTGAGGCAGACAGACAAAGAGAAAGAGCGAAAGTGAGGAGCAGACAGACAAAGAGAGAAAGAGCGAAAGTGAGGCAGACAGACAAAGAGAAAGAGCGAAAGTGAGGCAGACAGACAAAGAAAAGAGAAAGTGAGCACAAGAGAAAGAGCGAAAGTGAGGCAGACAGACACAAGAGAAAGAGAGGAAGTGAGGCAGACAGACGAAAGAGAAAGAGCGAAAGTGAGGCAGACAGACAAAAGAGAAAGAGCGAAAGTGAGGCAGACAGACAAAAGAGAAAGAGCGGAAGTGAGGCAGACAGACAAAAGAGAAAGAGCGAAAGTGAGGCAGACAGACGAAAGAGAAAGAGCAGAAGTGAGGCAGACAGACAAAAGAGAAAGAGAGGAAGTGAGGCAGACAGACAAAAGAGAAAGAGCGAAAGTGAGGCAGACAGACACAAGAGAAAGAGAGGCAGACAGAAAAAAGACAAAGAGCAGAGAGGACGCAGACAGACAAAAGAGAAAGAGCGAAAGTGAGGCAGACAGACACAAGAGAAAGAGAGGAAGTGAGGCAGACAGACAAAAGAGAAAGAGCGAAAGTGAGGCAGACAGACAAAAGAGAAAGAGCGAAAGTGAGGCAGACAGTCAAAATAGAAAGAGCAAAAGCGAGGCAGACAGACAAAAAAGAAAGAATGGAAGTGAGGCAGAGACAAAAGAGAAAGAGCGAAAGTGAGGCAGACAGACAAAAGAGAAGTGAGGCAGACAGACAAAAGAGAAAGAGCGAAAGTGAGGCAGACAGACACAAGAGAGAAGAGAAGAGGAAGTGAGACAGAACAAGAAAGAGAAAGAGCAAACAGACAAAAAAGAAAAAAGGAAGGGCAGAAGACAAGGAAAGAGCGAAAGTGAGCAGACAAAAGAGAAAAGGAGAAAGAGAGGGACAAAAGCGACAGACAAAAGAGAAAGAGCGGAAGTAAGGCAGACAGACAAAAGAGAAAGAATGGAAGTGAGGCAGACAGACAAAATATAAAGAGCGGAAGTGAGGCAGACAGACGCGCTTATTCCCTTGCCAAGATCTCTGTGTATAACCACCTCAAAGCGATAACATTACACCGGACCCCACATTTAACAATCCATCACCTATGTAACGAAGGGGAAGACCCTTATTTAAGCAGAGGAGGGATGGCGAAGGAAGGGAAGAAGGGAAGGGCGTGTTAGGGGAATGACGCAACGACGAAGCGAAGGAAGGAATAAGAGTGTTAAAGAGGATAAATGCTGGAATAAAAAAGAGAGAAAACGAGAATAGACTCTGTAATGGAAGGGAGATTTCTATTACTATTTCTTTTTCTTTTCTTGTTTTTCTTTTTTTTTTCCTTTTTTTGAGTCTACTTCGATTTTGTTATTTCTTTAGATTTTGCTTTCCTTTTTTTTTTTTTTTTCTTTTTTTTCGTTTAAAACCGCTTTTTATGGGTTTGTGTTTGGGTGCAATATGAAATTGTATTGATAACGTAAACAGTAATGATACGGAGATGAAGACGTAAGAAAAAAACAAACAAACAGACAAACAAACATGAAAGCGAAATACAAGGAAGAAGTAGAAGAACCAGAAAACAAGAACAATTAATGGAATTGATACAACGAGGAACGAAGAGAGTGAGGGGAAAATGTCACAGAGTATATCTATAACAATCAACTCCTCCTCCTTTCACATGGGCTACGGCAAGGACATTCACACTCAGTTTATATGCACTCTTCTCCGCTTACATTTCGCCGCCTCAACGTCGTATGTTGCGTTTAATGACATTATGAATGCAAAGCAGACTGTCTCTCCAGCCAAAGCTTCATTTACCTCCGACGATGAGTGTCAATAGAAACAGGGATTCGTACTGAAGATATGTATGTAGTTTATGCATATAGAAAATACTCTTCGCCTTTTGGTATGAACAAAGTTGATGGTTATCTGCAGACGCCGGGCTAAGCATCAATAGCTTCAGGTTCTGGGGGAGAATATCACGTGTATTAAGGTGTGACGAGGATGTATCGACACTCAATACATAGTCTGTAAATTTCGCATTCCCAGAGGCCTTCATTTAAGGGTTGGGAATCGCTGTTGGTAATAACCGTTCTCATATTTCTTCGACGTGGACTCTCCAGGAGCTCGAAGTGTCACTGAGAAATAATATAAATAGTCAGAGGGATGGCAGGATACGAGGGTGTAACATTAATAGAGATAGAGATAGATAACGATAGATAGATAATGAGAGAGAGAGAGAGAGAATAGATGATAATGATAAACAACAACAGGGGCATGGACTGCAATAATAACAATAATTATAAAAATAAGGATGGTAATGATAATAAAAATGAAGAGGATAATAATAATTGTCATAACAATAATGATACTGAGTAACGTAATGATAATCATAATAATAGTAAAAGTAAAACTCTTGAAGATAATAGTAGTTTTGATGATTATGAATATAATCATCATTATCATCATTATTATCATTATTATTATAATAACTGTTGTTTTTATCATTATTACCATTATCATCATCATCATTATTACTATTGTTATTGCAATTATTATTACTATCATCATCATCATTACTATTCTCATTTTTATTGTCATTATTAGTATTATTGTTATTATTATCATTATCATTATTGTCTTCTTCGTCGTTTTTTTCTTATTGTTAGTATCATTATTATCGTTATCATAATTGTCATTATCATCATTATCGTTATAATCATTATCATAGCTATCATCACTATTGATATCACATTATCATTATTATCATCAACATCATCATCGTCATTTACATTATAATTATTGATATTTTTATCATCGCTGTTTTTTTTATAATTATTATTTCTATACTTACTTTCATTATAATATACTTTATTACTTTCATCATTATTATGATTTTTAACATTATCATTATTTTCATTATCATCCACAACAGGACAGTGATCTTAATATTGAACGTAATGATTATGATAATCATAATATCTATAATAAAAGTGATGATAATGAAAATAGTAATGATAATAATAATAATAATAATAATAATAATAATACAATGATAATAATAATGATAATGATAATAATAATGATAATAATAATGATAATGATAATAATAATAATGACAATAATAATAATGATAATAATGCTATTAATGATAATGATAATGACAATAGAAATAATGATAATAATGATGTTAACGTTACTACTAATAATAATGACAATAACAAGAGCAAATACATAAATAAACAAATATCTAAAAAACAAAAAAATTCAATACCTAGTCTTCTCTTAGACTCCTGTTTCCTTCTCTCTCTTTCCTCCAATATTCAATAGGTCCTTCTTTCAAAGGGAAGAGTGCCAGGGAAACTTCATCGTGTTTTCTCAATATACGTCTCTCCTGCTTTCATCCCTTTGTTTTGTGTTGTATGGATGTTCCGTCGCATGGGCCTGATAATTGAAAAGCAAGGGTGGATGGAGGAAACACATACACACACAGACAATCACATTTTGTACGCATATACACATATACACAGGCACATTTGAAAACATTCATACATATACACAAACACACATGAACACATACACATACACTTATACACATACATGAACACACACATACACACAAACACACACACGAACACACAAACAAAGATAGAAACACACACACAAACACAGATAGACACACATACACACACAAACACAGATAGAACACACACACGAACATACAAACACAGATACACACACACACGCACAAAAACAAAAAGAAACACAAACACATGAACACATGTGCATGCATAATTATTTGTGTTGTTGTCTTTTTATCTTCCTTCTCATTCGGCAGATTTAATTTCAGGGCATAAAAAACAAACACTTGTTCGTTTCATTTCATTTACTTCTTTTCTCAGATATATATTTTTTTTTCTCTAAAAAAAATAATAGGGCGAAAAACAGGTTACAAGGATGCGGTTGATTATATATTCAAATTTCCTTTCATTTCTGATAATTATTTAGATGTTTCTAATTAGTATATTCTCGATTTCGTTCTTATTGTTTGTGTTTTCATACCTATTTTTTTCATTTATGTATATTAACACACACACACGTGTGTGTGTGTGTGTGTGTGTGTGTGTATATATATATATATATATATATATATATATATATATATATATATATATATATATATAGACAGATAGATTGATAGATAGATATACATATATAACAAAATAAGACAATGTATGTATGTATATATACATAACATATAAATATATATATATATATATATATATATATATATATATATATATATATATATATATATATATATATATATATTAGATATATATATATATATATGACGGAATGACTGAGACCGCAGTGTTTGCACACACTTCGCTTTATTGATAGAGGTCAAAACCTGTCAATACAACGTAGTCATTAACATATAAATTCATAACATACAAGATAACAATATTGATTACAATGTCGTACATGACATATGGTCATTAATAGATAGATCTTAACATCGGAGGAGTATAGTATCATAACATCATTGTGATGTTATCCAACTAATCATATTTATCATAGCTTAATACTTCGGGCCATTTATAATCAGTTACATTAACTATTCGCATAAGTAATAACAATAAAGATATAATGGTATCAATACATACACGTTGCGGGCACAGAAACACCTCAGTTCACTCTTGCGTGCGCTAATCCTCGGAGATGTGGTCTCTATGGTACTGTGTCTCGTACTGCCTATCCTCGACTGTTTATGCTTTTCCTTCGCTCTATGTATGTGGTCCTACACAGCCTATCGTGGCTTCGTCAGCACAGGAAAACAAGGTAGTACTGTTCGTGATACGTAAACACATCTTCGGTGATAAATGCGTGGGGCCATGTGGTGCGGTTGTTTATGTGGGGTCATTCGGTGACACCAGCTGACCTGCTACACCCTATCCATCGCTAGTTGCCACAGAGGCGTAAGCCACTTACTAAATCTATGACCGTACTGTGTCTGTTAACAGTACGGCGATAACACTCCCCCTACTTTAGGCGATTCACGCCCAAATATCACTTTGTTAAATCTTGACCATCACACTCAAGAAGACAGAGTTTCACGACTGGCCAGAGCGGGAGGCCAAGGCTGGTGCGCACCTGCACCTTCCGGACAAGACCATCTTCACTAGGTATAACTTTGGAGACGCGACCCATCCTCCATCTGTTCCTGGGAAGCAGTGGGTCAACTAAAAGAACGAGGTCCCCAGAGTGGAAGTTTCTTGATGGAGAAATCTTCCGATGGCGCATGCGGAGTGTATGCAGATATTCAGATCGCCATCGAACCCAGAATCTATCAGCCAGAAGCTGAGTATGTTGCCATCGTCGTCGTAGGGCATCACCAGGGGATAAGCCTCCCAAAGGTAGGGTGTTACCTAATTCTGCTCGAAGTATATGATTCGGCGTTAGAGCTTCAAGATTAGATGGGGAATCTGAGAGTGCAGTGAGGGGCCTGGAGTTAAGCGTTGCCTCAACCTCACAAAACAGAGTGTGTAAGCACTCATCATCAATTTTTTGTACACCAATGATTGAGGACAGGACTTTCCGGACAGACCGAATTTGCCTCTCCCATACACCTCCCATTTGTGATGCCATGGGAGGCTGGAAATACCATTCAATACCACATTGCTTTAAAGTCTTGTCTATCTTGTTACATACTGGTGAATGCCTCTTTCAGTTCTTTATCAGCCCTTAGGAAATTAGAACCCCCGTCAGAATAAATCTTTTCCGGCATTCCCCTCCTGGATGTAAATCGAACCAGAGCATTGAGGAAGGCATCTGAATCTAAAGAATGCAGTACCTCAATATGAACAGCTCTGGAATTGAAGTAAGTGAAGATGCAGCCATATCGTTTCAATATATGATGCATGTGTGCCACGAAAAAAGGGGCCGAAACAGTCTACGCCAGAAAATGTGAAAGGTGGTCTTCCAGATGTAATTCGTTCTGTCGGCAAGTCCCCTTGTCTTTGCTGTGAAGATCGGCTGTTTACCCTACGACATGTAATACAAGAGCGTAGAACTTTATCAATAGTGGTCCAACTAGCAATAATCCAGTAGTGACGACGTAAGGATGCTAAAGTGTGCTCCCTACCAGCATGGCTAACTAGAATGGAGTGCACATCACGTACTATCAACATTGTAATATGGTGATTCTTCGGCAGAAGAATGGGTCCTAAAGTATCCTTTGGTTCATGTATCTGTCAAACTCCCACTCATATGATTCCATTCTCATCAAGACTTGGCTCCAATCTATATATGTGACTACGTCGTGGCAGGATTGTTCCTGATTGGAGAGCTAGTAACTCTTTGTTGAAACTGCTGCGTTGAAATACTCGGATGATGCACTCACGAGCACTTTGAATTTCAATAACTAAGTCGGTGCTCCCCTTGATGGGATTTCCGAGATGCAAACCAAGAGCAGAATCTGCAAAGCCAGGCAATTGCTCTTTGGAGAGCATACTTTGATGAGAATCAAGTAAATAGACTGTCGATCAGACTAGGTTTTTCCGTATGAGTGGCAGTGACAACAATATCTCCTTTTACTTCAGGATCATCAACTAGTGTCTCTAGAACTTTAGAGGATTGTGGCCAGTATCTCAGGGGCTGCCACAGGAATTCTGCACCATTTTTCCATCTTCCACCAACTAGTAATTGTTCAGCAATCAGACCCCTGGTTGCATCATCTGCTGGATTGTCTGCAGAACAAACATACCGCCATTGTGCAGGGTTTAAGTGTCTATGGATCGTTCCCAGCCTGTTGGAAATGAATGTGTAAAATCGACGATTGCTGCTTTTGATGTACTGAAGGACGATCATGCTGTCTCACCAGAAAGTCGATTGTTTCACTGGTTGCTGAAGCTCCCATCTGCTTCGACCGCCATGACTGCAGCACAAAACTCAAGCCTAGGTATAGATAAGGTCTTGATAGGAGCCAGTCTGGCTCGGGCAAGAAACAGTTCACAATCTATAAGATTATCCTCGGTTGTGAAATGTACATAAGAGGCGACAGCATAAGCGGCTTGTGAGGCATCACAAAAATGGTGTAACTCGATCCCTTTAGATGATTTGAAGTCCTTTAGATGATTTGAAGGCTAATTCTTGGTCCCAACTGACCTTTCGGCGCACTTCTTGAAAAATTATCTTTGCTCACACTGTAAATGGGGACAGTACACCTAATGGGTCATACACCGGGCTCATTATGCTAAGAATATGCCATGCACATGTCATGGCAGAGGGTGTGGTTGTTCCTTTAAAGTATCATTGTGTAAATCCCATATCATACCAAGTTCTCTGTCGAAAGGGAGGTCTCCAAGTAGATTCACATCTATAATAGAGGTATTTCTTTCTGTTGGTGATATCGAAGCTATGACTGCTCTTGAATTGCTTAACCACTTCATTAGACGGAAACCCCCATATTTCAATTTCCGTTGCAACTGTTGAACATAATCAATAGCAACCTTGTCAGAATGTGTAGAGAGAAGTAAGTCATCAACATAAAAGTTTCTCTTAGCTTCCTCCATCATGACATTTCTTCTACTCTCGAGTGTTTTGTGTAAGGCAAACGAAGCACATGCGGGACCCCATACCCCTCCAAACAAATGTACAGTCATCTGGTATGAGATGGGATCTCTTTTCAGATCTCCCTCTGGCCACCATAAGAACCTTAATACATCACGATCTGGGGTTGATACAAACACTTGATGAAACATAGCCTCAATATCAGCTGCTATTGCTATTTTTCCTTCCCTGAATCTGAGGAACATCCCCAAGAGATCGTTGGTTAGATCTGGTCCTTGAAAAACTTGACTGTTCAGGGAGATCCCTTTGAAGGCAGCAACACAGTCAAAAACTATTCTAGTTTCTTTTGGCTTGTTGGGGTTAAAAACCGGGTGATGGGGGAGATACCACGTTTTACCTGGAGTCCTAGTATTGTCGTCAACTACCTCTGCATAACCCATTTTAATGAGAGTGCTCATTTCGTCAATGTATTTCAGTCTTAGTTCATCGTCACGACTGAGCCAGATCCCTAGTGACATGAACCTTTTGAATGCCATGGTTTTATTGTTTGGTGGCTCAGGAGCTTCATTCCTAAACGGTATAGGAAATTGGTAGTGAGAGCCCACCCACTCTCCCTGAGCTTCCCACATTTTCAAAACTTTCCAGTCTTCCACAGATTTCCCTTTTTCCTCTGGGTCTTCATGGCCCTCTCTATTCCAAAACTGTTTCACTCTTTTGTCTAGTGTTGCATCCCTTTGTGTTTGCTCCATTGTCTCATCTATGAATTCCTCCAATGGTGCAGCCTCACTTCACCTCTATTCATTGGTCCATTAATTATCCAACCCAGCTTAGTTCTCAGTGTGTATGGATCCCCATCACGACCTCTTCTAATTTCTAGCAGCATTATCAAGGAAGCAGCATCTTGTCCAACTAACAATTCCACAGCTAGTTGAGTGATTTGGCCTTGTATTGGTGCCAAATCCTGAAGATGAGACCAACAAGATGTTTTGCCTGGTGAAGCTTTTGCATTTCTAAGACCATGAAGAAATAAATTTAGGACGATGATTCTATTAAACTGTAAGGGGTTTGTCTTCTTCACAAAGAGGCCTCTTACCATGATTTCAGTTTCTTTGATACATTCAGTAGCCTCCTTTAGAAGTGTTGTAATCTTGATCTCCCCTTCTCTTTCATCAAGTTGTAGAGATTATGCTATTCATCTTGAATTAAAAGATCTGGTGCTACCAGCATCTAGCAAGGCACATGTTTGAATAGTTCTACCATTATATTTCTTAGGATGTGATAAGAGTACTGGAACAATAGGTAAGGCCACCTTGTAACCATTGCTTGGGGTTTTGTCATCAGGTCCCATCATGTATGCGGATTCCTCCTTTAATTGTCACTTGTTTCTTGGTTTTGATGATTCTGATTGGTCTTACTTAATTTCTTGCTTCCATTCATGCAGCAATCTGGAGTGGGGGCTCCCACACCCATCGATGTCGCATGGACGGGCCCTACAATCCTTTGCCATATGATTACTCTTCGTACAATTGAAACTTTTTCCATGTATCTTCACCAATATTTTGCGTTGGTCCACTGATAACCTTTTGAACATTGCACAGAATGCAAGATGATGGTGATCACGGCATAACGGACAAGTTTTTTTCTCATAAGAGTTCTTTAACATTCCTTTGGTTTGCGTTGACATTCCAATTTCCCTTCATTGTCCCTTTATCACCCTTGAACCAAAATTGTCCCTTTCAGCAAGGTCGGTTCTTTTCAAGAGTCTGCTGTTGGTCATAGACTCTGATGTATGGGTTTTGTCCTCACTCCATGTTGGCTTGATTTTCAGAGCTTCTTCTATAACATCCCATTTTTCGAATCGTCTTGCCACTCTTAATTCTCTCCTCAGGAAACTGTGGATATACATTATTGTCATCTCGTCCCGGCCCCGTGGATCAAGGACAAATTTTCGACGTAAGTCTTTATCAAACCTCTTGATGATATCAAACACTAAGGTCTGGTTCTGGAAATCTTGGGTTCTCTCAAAGGATTCTGCAAATCTCATGAAAGATAACAACTGGCAATGAAGTGCATTTATGGCTGAGTAATCTTGGTCACTGATCATTGGTCCCCTTGCAAGGTTGTGTACAGCCCTTGCTATATATTCTTGCTCATCATCAAATTGTTCTTCTAGGATCGAGAGAGCACTTTTTAGCCCTTCACATGCTGGCATCCTGTTACAATAGGCAAACTTAAGTTGCATTTCATCACCACATGCAGTGTACAGTGTGTTCAACTTATGTTCATCAGAGGCATTCTTATTAACATAAACCTGATTAGCTCTCTCTCGACGGGTGGTACACCATGGGTACCACGCATTCAAGGCCCGTTGGCAGGGTGCCGTCATACGGCGTCGATCATTTAATTGATTTAGGCCTAAGCGTTTGAGAGCCCCGGCATTGCAACTTGCAAGGCTGGAATGCCCCCGGCATGAATGGGTTAAAGAGACTTAAAAATGACCAATATTCTTCAACGTTTCTCCCGTGAAATTTAGGTAGTTTTGATTGGGTCATGCAGACTGAATCCATGATGTGCCTAGTCAGACGTTCTTCTCTATCTTGAGCGCTGTAATTTCTGTCATTCACATGAACGTTATCAGCAGGGTCACTGACACACATCCTCTTTGACTTTCCATTTCTCTTCTCCAAGTCAGGGTCAGATGATTCATCATCTGATTCGGTTAGGGTCCTGAGGCACTGGAGCCCAGGCCGTCGTTTATCAGCTCCTAATTTTCTTAGTTTTTCCATGATAGTTGCTACTTGTTATTTTAATTTATTCAACTCGGTTCTCTGACATTGTGATTGTTGCTCATTTCTAATGGCAAGGTTATTCTGTTGTCAGCTCGTTCCCGGCAGTCCTTCAACACTCTAAGAACGGCGATCCACTGGTTGGACTTCGTTGTTCGTTTTGTTCAAGGATATCGGTAGATCGTCACTAACCAACTTGTCCCATGGAAGAATTGATCCCTCTCTGAACCTTTCTTCAACACTGTTGGGCATAGTATTTACAGAATGATCACCAATATAATATGGTAGTGCCACAGTGTCAAGAGGCCAGCCACTATTACAAGGTGCTCCCAAGTTGAAACCACTGTTACCAGAGTTGGGCATGGTCTCAACAGACCGGTCGCTATTACAAGGTGCTCCCACCTTGAAACCACTGTTACCAGAGTTGGGCACGGTCTCAACAGACCGGCTGCTATTACAAGGTGCTCCCACCTTGAAACCACTGTTACCAGAGTTGGGCACGGTCTCAAAAGACCGGCCGCTATTACAAGGTGCTCCCACATTGAAACCTCTACTAAGGTTAACCCATTGCAGACGGGGATAAATATGCTTGTCCAGCCTCCGGGATAAGTTTAATTTTAAAGAGAGACTGCTTGAAGCATTATAATTTGAACATTCCCACTCTCTTTCAGTCATTCATTGAAAAACTAGAGCGTTTTTTGTGTTTTGTTTTTTTGTGTGTTTTATTGAGTTTAGAGACATATATGCCATATGACAGGCTCTACCAGTGCTGCAGTAGACTAAAATTGTAGTATATTATCCATATTAGCTCATTATTTGCTTTATACTCAGTGTGATAGAAGTATTGCTGTTTTATGGGAGGACAAAAGGCAACTATATTTTTTTCGTATTTT
>NW_028234408.1:14444927-14447427 GCF_977035675.1 Penaeus japonicus
CGCTTCTTCTCCATTCTGCCTGGAAAGCGGTTTCGAGGATTTTGCCATTGTTGGAGAAAACTCCCATTCCGGAACACTAGAAAGGCTGCTCTCCTTTTCTTTCCATCTGTCTGTTTGTCCCTGTCTCTCTTTCTTTCTCTCTCTCTCTCTCTCTCTCTCTCTCTCTCTCTCTCTCTCTCTCTCTCTCTCTCTCTCTCTCTCTCTCTCTCTCTCTCTCTCTCTCTCTCTCTCTCTCTCTCTCTCTCTCTCTCTCTCTCTCTCTCTCTCTCTCTCTCTCTCTCTATCATTCGACAAACAAAGTTATTTTCAAGGGAAGTCTTGCGTGGTATCTGCAAATTGTTGGAACGACCCGTTGTTAGTCTGCGAGTCTGACGCGACGCGGAAAGTCTTTTGAAAACATGAAGTGACATAAACACAGAGAGACATGTAGACCGACGAAAATGCGAATAAACTAAGAGACATGATCATATATGAAAAAACAAATCAAAAGCCGATAGAAAAAATGGGTAGATTTAAATGCAACAGTACTCAGAGAGCGCCTTTGTAATCATCTTTCCGACGCGACCCTATCTCAATGCAAATTAAAGAGAAGGGAAAAAAAATAAAGGAAAATAGGAAAGCGAGAGGGAAAGAGGAGAAAAGAATGTAGAAACGATTCCGACTTTTTGCATAAAGTTTCCATGTGGATTGAGTATACATTCCTCGTGTTTTTATCTGGGGACAGAAACACACACGTGCATAGCAAAAAAGGCTTTATCCTCACTTCTTGCATTTCTGCTTTCCTGTAACTTTGAAATGAACATGCGAAGAAAATGAGGGATGGGAGGGAATGGGGATAAAGAGATACGAAAGAAGAACTAAGATGAGGAAAAAAGAAAAGAAAATTTAGTAACGGTGATAGTTATCACACAAACACACATACTCACACACACACACACAAACACACACACACACAAACACACACACAAAACAAACACACACACACACACACACACACACACACACACACACACACACACACACACATATATATATATATATATATATATATATATATATATATATATATATATATATATATATATATATATATAACAACAGAAGGTCTGCGAGGGAATCGGATTCTTATGATAAATAGGAGGAAACCCCATCACGCACAACCACAAACACACATATAAACACATACACTCACACATATATAAACACACATGCACATAGACACACGCCCACACACACACACACATGCACACACAGTGAAGGTACACCCACACCCAGACACAACCGTCCCTTTATAGGATTCCTTAGGGATTTTCTGTAAGGGAAGGAGATCCACAAAGTCCAGAGAACAACCTGCCGAAGTTAATCATTTCACACAACAACCAACACAACCACCACGACTCAACTACGCACACGCGAACGGAATAAACGTAAAAAGCACAGCACCAATCTTTTACCCCTCGCCCCTGTGTCTTTCCACTTGAAACACAGCCATTCCTCTTAAACCAATGCGATTGCAATTCTCAGCAACACTACTCGGAAATCAATTGCATTATATTGCACATCCATTATACAAGGAGCCCTGGCAGCATGAGGGTGACATAATGTTTACGAATTCTTAGCGCCGAAATACAATAAATTACGTATTCGCCATTAGAATCCTATACCGATCCCCCTTGAGTCGCGAGAAGGGAATTGCGCGCTTGTGTGAATAGAGCTCTTGGCCGTTCGTTGCAGTGTCGCTGCCGCTGTTTGTGTTGTGTGGATGGGTTTTGTAGATTATTATCTCTTTTATGAGGGGGGAAGTTCGTAATGTTTGTCTGTGTAAGTGCTGTCTTTGTCTGTCTGATTGTTTTTTTATTTATTTATTTTTTTTTTATCTATATATCAGCATGTTTTATATCTGTCGATCTATTGCATCGTGTATCTATTGGACACTCGAATAAGAGGACAAAAGAAAACAGTTTTTTTTTTAATTTGTCGAATAATGAAGTACACCACAGCACGCCAGACACAACCGTCCCTTTATAGGATTCCTTAGGGATTTTCTGTAAGGGAAGGAGATCCACAAAGTCCAGAGAACAACCTGCCAAAGTTAATCATTTCACACACACACACACACACACACACACACAGACACACACATACACACACGCGAACGGATAAACGTAAAAAGAACAGCCACCAATCTTTACCCCTTCGCCCCTGCTGTCCTTTCCACTTGGTAACACAGCCATTCCTCTTAACCAATGCGATTGCATTCTCAGCAACACTAACTCCGGATATCAATTGCCATTATATTGCACATCCATTACTACAATGGACGCCCTGGCAGAATGCAGGGGACATAATCGTATACGAATCTTAGGCGCCGACATACAATAAATTACGTCATTCGCCATTAGAATCCTATCCGATCCCCCTTTGAGTCGCCGAGAAGGGATTGAGCGCTTGTGTGAATAGAGCTCTTGCCGTTGTCTGCAGTGCCGCTGTTTGTGTTGGT
>NW_028234408.1:14454927-14457427 GCF_977035675.1 Penaeus japonicus
ATGTATCAAGATTTTAGCTGAGGAGACTTTCAATCAGGATTTTAAGATCCGGAATCCTCTGCTATTAGTCATTCTCAACTTGGGGATTCCATCTCGATATATCCACAGCATCACTTTCCATTTGACAAAGTGCTTTTATTCTAATGATGTTTTCGGGATATTTAGACACCATGTCTTCGGCGCATTTTACCGGTTTTGTGGTTATAGTTCTTTTGGAGTTTATTGAATATTTATATGATACTGAAACGATGGATATGATAATGAAAGTGTAAGGTGGCATCTCGCAGCCTCACATCTCACGTCTCGCGCATTTCGTCTTGCTGTGCGATCTTTGACTGGTACCTTATTTTCTTTTCGTCTGCCTTTGATCTGTTTTTATGTTTCGTTTATTTTATTCGCATTTGGTTGAGTGTGCCCTGTCACACCGGCCTTCCGTCTGCGATTCATTTACGAGTACGTATTTTCACACTCCGTCTTCAAGTTCCTTAGCTTGTTATGCTAGGTTTTATTATCATCAATTTTTACTTTAAATTTCAGTTACTACTCTCCACCTATGGTGTCTATGTTTTTGTTTTAAGAAATATTCATTTTGGGTATTATTTGACTATTCTGAAGATGATCTTGTGTGATTTTTGTAGTTTTTCTTTTAAATTTATATATCTATTATATCTTCCTTAAACAATGTTCGACGTGGCTTATGACGTCACGGAAACTATAAATATAAGAGCGGGTAATAGATTCATTTTCATCCAGACAACGGTGTTTGGCAATCCACTTACCTATCTTTTTCTTCTTCTTCTTCTTCTTCTTCTTTTTAATCATCTGACTGGTGGAAGACTCTGCCCATCGAAGCATCACATCACCGTATTATAATACAAGTTAAATTCTCTTTCCTGACTGCATTTGTTTACCATAGGAGCTGGACATGATTCTTCATCATTAGTTATATATATGAACCAGTCTTTATAAAACATTCATTAATAGGACACTGAAGAAGATTTCTAAAGATTTCTTTTTCACTGTATGTTAGTTTTCACACCATAGCTACTTGATTTTGATAATATAACGCTGAGAACTTATCTAGGAGAGTCAATTGATTTCTACGGGCTATTTATTCAGAGAAATCAATTCAACAGGAATCCACGGAGCATAGTCTATTGCGGCTATGGAGCCTTACACCCTACGGCAATAGCAATTATGTTTTTTGTTATCATTAATCTTAGTTTTGATATCAACATGGCTAACAACTGAAATGTCGAGCAAGACACAAGCAGATCAATCATTCACCATAACACTATGTCCAAGACAAAGCATATCTACGGCAGCACAAACAGAGTTATGAGCCAGCTTGATGTAGTGACTGCAAGGTTACGGCTTGGCTACAAATATTACTGGGAGTATAGTGTTTCAGACAGTGCTGAGGGAACTGAATGTAAGTTGTGCAGTCAACCCTATTCACACACCCTTGACCACTATGTAATGATATGTCCTCTAATTGCAGAGTTTCGTGAAAGGATTGAACGTAAAACGTTGTACAGTATTGCAACATCCTTTATAGAGGACGGCATTTAATCAGATATATTACATAAACATAAGGACTTTGCCTGTAATAAATAAAATTGCAAGGTCTTTCGAGAGTGATTTACATGCACTACTATGTCTTATGTATAGCTTTACCCTAGCATATCAATTGCCAGGGTCACAGTAACATCTGCTTCACCAACAATGTATGTCTTAGAATCTAACATGAACTGTACAAACCATTTAGGCATAATTTCTATGCCTATTCATGTGTATACACTGTATATAGTATGAATAAACTTATAAAATCAAAATCAATCAATCGTGATAATGACAAACAAGATTTCTAAAAATATAATGTTAACATAAGATGTATTATCAAACTCCTCAATCATCAAATTATCCATATAAAAAAATACAATAAAATGAAAAGGCCTTTATAACGAAGCACATTACCCGATCATTTGACACGTTCTGAAATAAAGAATCTCATTCACGTCTATAGGAATGTATCAGATTAATATAACCTTCATTTGATACCAAAATGATTACTAAGGCTACCGCTTCATATTTTGCTAGACATAGTAACGAGTATGTTTTTAGTGATATTGTTTTGTCCTCATTATCATCGTCAATATCTTTATCATCATTATCATAATCATCAACAAATATTTTCATCAACATCATCATCATCCTAACGATCATCCACATCGTCATCATAACGATCATCCACATCGTCATCATAACGATCATCCAGTCGTCATCATAACGATCATCCACAGCGTCATCATAACGATCATCCACAGCGTCATCATAACGATCATCCAGTCGTCATCATAACGATCATCCACAGCGTCATCATAACGATCATCCAGTCGTCATCATAACGATCATCCAGTCGTCATCATAACGATCATCCAGTCGTCATCATAACGATCATCCACAGCGTCATCATAACGATCATCCAGTCGTCATCATA
>NW_028234408.1:14464927-14477427 GCF_977035675.1 Penaeus japonicus
CAATTGTCATAGAGATTGTAATGAATTAACAATCATAAGTACACAAAGTCATATGAGTAACAAAATTATCAAAAACATTGACCGTCGAATGATGAGAAATATGGAATTTCACAAAGACAGTTTAAATTGTAAATCCAAGTATCGGATTACAACGTGACCGTTGTGAGGTCAGGAGTGTGACCATTTAACGATTCACAAATGACAAAGTATGTCATGTTACAGAGATGCAGATATATAAGTCATGCAATAAGAAATATACAAACGTATATGCAGACAATAAAATAAATGAAAATGTAGAGAAAATCATAGTTAAGACAAATATAATTCTTAATATTCGTTAACGATTTTCTTATAAATTCACACGGTCAATAGTGACATAGGATAAGGTCACATACAGAAAGGTAAAAAAAAGTGGCCGAAGGTCACATGTGATGCTATTTCCCAATATCACACGGTCATGAATTTGACCACAAGGGACAGAATGGTCGCGAGAAAATATAACACATTGTCAAAGTTTTATGTTCAGATTGACCATACGAACGGGTCAAGGGTCAAGTGAGGTCAGGTCATATGCAAAATACATTTGATAATTAAATGCATATTAAAGCAAGAATAAAAGAAATTATATTAAATTCCCATAATAAAAGAGCAGATATAATAAATGTTAACGCAAAGTGAATTACATTTCCACGAATATAAGTATAGACCATATTCAAGAAAGGAAAGTATGTAAATTCACAAGAAAAATAATCACACGAGATCAAAGAATGAATCTGAATCATGTAATTTGATAATATATTTTTGTTCGAAGAAATACGTCATGTTAAATTTCGCATAGGAACGAAAACTTAAGAAAATCACACAGATATTAGAAATTCTACATAAGAAATTTCGATGTTATTGCCATAAGAATATGATGTGATTTACAGTTATTTACTTAACTAACGCACATAAAAACAAATCATGCATTGTAAGTAGAAAAATGTAATCGTAAATTCACACAAGATAACGTAGAGCAATCAAAGCGTAGAATAACTGAATAAGTAAACGAAACAGTTATTTTATCGGTTTCGTATGAAAGAGTAACGTCACACCTTTATGTGAATTTCTACGAGAATACGAATAGCGTTGAAACGTTAATAATAAGAAACGTAAAATAACATAGAATAATTGTTAAACATTCGTAGCATAGTAAAAAGAACGAATAACGTACACATCGGGAGACATAAAGTAATGACGTGAAATATTACGTTACCGAATGTTAACGAAAAGTTACTTATTGAAATTAACGAAACGATACGTAGAAAAAAATATCACTAATTAACAAAATGAGAGTAGATGAGAAAGCGTGGGAGGGAGGGCGGGGGAGAATTACGGGGGTGGAGTTTGCAATAAACAGGGAGAAAAAAATGCAATGGGGAGGGGGGGTAGGGAAACACAGGAGATACAGTGTCCAGCAACCTTAAAGTGACTTACCTTTTGTTGCTGAGAGAAGAGAAGTAGTAGCTTTACTGCGATTGTCGTATTCCTCTTAGTGCTGGCGTTGTTCACGATCACAAAATACACACTTAGACAATACTAACGTGGCGATAATTGTCCCAACCGTTACCATATGAGGCGGGATAGACAAGGGTTATTTAAGTACGCGCGAGCGGTTCACGACTTAAATAAAAATTAGGTTAACATTCTACACTTTTAACCTAAAATGAGGAGGTACTTCTCCAGATATCACTAACTATGTCACGTAGTGAAAAAAAAGAACGAAGAGCCACTAGTATGCCTAAATTGTGCAAAAAAAAAATAGAAACTAGGTCCTATCAATTTGTTATTAATCGAACAGAACCAAAATATTTGTAGCGAGCGGTCTACGAATATTTATAATCAAAGACATTATTTATAACTAATTAACGACTTGAGGTTCTTATCCTGCATTTCCACCAGAATATGTGATGAGCAGAATGAATCTCACCGCTGCCACCAGATTATGTGATGGTTATAAGATGTGTCCCTACTACGACCAGTTTGTGTAAATTGTATATATCCTAAATACTAACACTATTTGTGTAATTGGCACGACGGGTCCCGTCCCGGGCACCCGAATATGTTGCGAGCAGAGATTGATCTAATTCCCACACACATAATATATAAAGGGATGATGTTAAACACGGTAGCGAAAACATTAACAATATATTATAAAATCAAGATATATATATAACATTATTTACGAGGGAGGCACGATATATATATATATATGCAAGGGGGAAGCTAAGCCTATCGCAAAGCTAATAATACCTGAGCTAAAGATATATCAATAACCCTAATATAAACACAACACTAAGGAAAATACAACTCTAAGGAAAACACAGACAATGCACAGTATATGAAATAAGCTAAGTCACTAAAGGCACTAAAACACTGTCTACCTGGAATCCTTGAGGAGGTGAAGGGAGAAGAAGGACCTCTCGACTTGAAGGTCGAACTAATTCTGTCTAAATCTATCAATGACCTATTTTGAGGGAGATACCGGGTCAGTACGAGGGGCAGCGACAATTCTTCTAATTGGTCAGGGAGCTGCCCGATCCGGCGGTGATTGGTCCACGCGGTAATGAGGCAGGACCTTGGCCACGCCTCCGAACGTGGGCATTCAGGACTGACCTGGAACTGGGAGACATTGTGTTTAAGTAACTAGAAATATTTAATTATTGCTTCGATATGAATTTTGAATCTTTATCATATACAATAAGACCTTCATAATATACATATATATGTACACAGTGTATATATATGTATATATATGTATATATATATATATATATATGTATATATATATATATATATATATATATATATATATATATATATATATATATATATATATATATAGGGGCGGGGGGAAGCCTTGTTTGGTGGGGATATAGGTGTAGGACAAGAGAGAAGGGGTCATGAGAAGCGTAAAACAAAATAGCAATACACTAACTGTAACACAAAACATTTACTGCACGGACGGAACACTATACACCACCATAAACGGAACAGTAACTCTAGCAGAAGCGTCTGGCTCCACCATATGGTAAACGGCATCAGTGCGAGGTTCGTGGCGATGGCTGCCAAATCCACCAGAAAGACCTGAGCTCGTGTTCATGCACTCCTGCCATTCCCTTTCCATAGTCAAAAGGCATGGCAGCAAGCAATAAACATTCATAGTACAAGCAGCCTAAAGCAGCTAGCGTCGGGTTGCCCTGAGGCGAACCTTTACCAAAGGTTCAGGGTCATAAATCCCCGCCTTCCTCACTTCTATGGGTTACCCAAAACCCATAAACCTGACGTGCCCCTGCGCCCCATCATCTCCTCCCGAGGCTCTGTGACGCACCCTCTTGCCTCCTGGCTGGCTCAGTCCCTTACTCCACTTCTGGGCACCTTCTCGCCCGCCTACCTTCGCCACTCACAGGACTTCATCGCCCGTGTTCGTGGGGTCACGCCCTCGACCATGATGAGTCTGGACGTCGAATCTCTTTTCACGAACGTCCCGCTCGACGATGTCCTTGCCTTCTTGCAGAGGAATCTTCTCCCTGAGGACCCCCGCCTTCCACTGCCTACTGCCGTCTTTCTTCAGCTGATCCGTCTGTGTGTGGATTCCAACTCCTTCTCTTTCGAAGGACGTTTCTACTCTCAGACCTTCGGTGTCGCCATGGGCTCTCCCCTTTCTCCTGTCTTGGCCAACCTGTTCATGGAGTACTTTGAGGCTGAGCTTCTTCCCTCCATCTCCCTTCGTCCTGCTATTTGGCTGAGATACGTCGACGACGTCTTTGCCCTCTGGCCCCATGATCCTGCTCTCTTCCCGGACTTCCTGGATAAGCTGAATTCTCTCTCTCCGTCCATTCGTTTCAAGGTCGAATGGGAGGTAGACGATCAGCTCCCCTTCTTGGACACCTTAGTCCACCGCTCAGGTAACTCCCTCTCTTTTTCAGTGTATAGAAAACCCATGCACAGCGGGATGTATATACACTTCTTCTCCTACCACCCTCTCCATGTTAAGAGAGGTGTCGCCACCTCTCTCTTTCTCCGTGCTCTCCGCATTTGTGACCCACAGCACCTGGATGCAGAGATCGATTTTCTTCGTCGATCCTTCGGCAAGCTGGGGTACCCTCGCTTCGTCCTTGACGCCGCGCTCTCCAACGCCCGACGTACCTTCTACCAGGATCCTCCCCCCAGAGAGACTTCTCACCTGCCTGTCCTCAGCCTTCCTTATACCGAGGAAATCCACTCTCTTCGTCGCTCGCTGCACCCTCTCAACTGCAGGCTTACCTTTCGCCAGGTTAACACTCTCCGCCGCAACCTGGTCCACACCCGTCCTCCTTCGTCTGCCAAGATAGGCACCTATGCCATCCCCTGCTCCTCCTGTGAGAAACAATACTTCGGGGAGACTGGCGCCTGTCTCAACAAACGTGTGTCCCAACACAAGTACGCCGTTTCTAGGGGACACACCAACAACGCTCTCTTCTGCCACCAATGGGACACAGGACATCGCATAGATTGGTCAGCTGCTCGCATTCTGTTCCCTTCCGCTGATGTCCATGCCCGCAGATTGGTGGAATCTTCTCTCATCAACAGGCTGCCTAATTTTAACCTTAACAGTGGTTTTTCTCCTGCTGATGGTCTCCTATCCTCCCACATTCTCCGCTTGTTACCTTACCCCGGACACCCTTCACACAGACCGCCGGACCCTATGACCTGACATGACCTGCCCCTGTTCCGTTCCCTGTTCCGCCGCCGCCTCCGTTTCCGTTCTCCTGTCCTCGCTTGACCTTCTTGCACCGTGTTTCTCCCCCCTTTAGCCTTTTATATACCCTCTTGTTCTCTTTCTCCTCAGACCTGAAGATGGGATCCAGATGGATCCTGAAACTGTTGTCTCAATTTCAATAAATCTGTTTTGTGTATAGTGGGTTTATCTGCCATGTAAAACCATGTATGCAAACATATACTAGACATTGGAAATATCATGGAACATAAATATATATACATAAAGTGTACTTAAACAAAAAATAAGGTGAGCTAAAACAAAAGGTTCTCAGTAAAATAAATACATAAAAATAAACAAAGATAACTATAATCTAGCTTGCTAATGCTGATGGCTGCAAAACTAAACATTATCTAAGGGATTATCTGGATCAGGATCAGCTTTATCTGGTTTGGGTTGATCTACACCTCCAGGCATAATCAATTATAGTTCCTCATTTATAGGAAAGGTATCTGATTGTAGTGTATTCTGTGTTCCATTAATTTAGCGACACCTCTTAATATGTAAGAAACTGGATCAACTTTCTTAATTATTCGTAAAGGTTCAAGCAATCTGGACATTGAACTTGCACCACCTTGACCTAGTGGTCTTCTGCATAATACTAAGATGACCTCTGTTCGTTCAGGAATCGCCCTGGTTCTGCTGTCTACACCCTCCATGTTCTCTCCCCTTCCTCTTTGCCTACTGATAACTGCGGAATCGCGAGCAGCGGGTAAATTGAGCTGCCCTCTACCGATCTCACCATCATGGGTGTGGTGATTTGTGATACTAACCGAAAAAGTACAATTTCTACCTGTTAGAACTACAAAGGCTGGTTTTTAACGGACCTATGGAATGCCGGGTTTAGCGCAAGGTGTATGTATTCTACTCTAATATTCTAAGTATCAGGAGAATCTCCAAACAATGCTGCTAAGCAATCATTTACAACACGGTTACATCTCTCCATAGTCTTCGTTCCAATTAAGCTACAAACTCCTCGAAAATACTCACAAGTTAACTCGGTCCCATTATCTGATACTTATGTAACCTTACAGACCAAAAAGTGTTGTAAAATTACTAATCTAAGTGTCCGCAAGAGCATCCACAGCAGGTATTGGTACCAACTTCATGAGATCGTCTATAACAGTCATCACATTTATCACCGCTATGTGCACGCGGAAACTCAATAGGCTCAATGGAGACACACTCAAGGGGCATCCTCTCAACACTGCTTTAGGTCTCTGCCTACCGATTTTATGTTAGGTGGGAAAACAAGTTGATTTATAAAACCCAACAAGAAGTTGCAAACATGATATAATACTCCATCTTTTAGCTAGATCTTTTATGGATCTTAGCTCAGGATACTAGGAATTATGGTGTGGTATGGGAATTCTATGAGATCCCTACACATGGGGTCTTGCAACTGCAAGGTACAAAACTGTTCAGGCTCCACAATCGACAGATCTATTGTGGCAACTTTCCTAGACAACATGTCTGGTACATGATGTATTGCACCTGACGTATACACTACTTTGCAGTCATAGGACCCAATTTCGTGACTCCAACGTGACATTCTAGCTGAGTGTGTAGCCCACTTAAGGATATAAGTCAATAGGCGATGATATGTGAGCACCTCATAAGATCTCCAATGAAAATAAGCATTAAATGCCATCATCCCTTCTATAACAGCCTCTGTTCCTGTTGCATAGTACCTAATTTCTGGCCCCTTTAACTTATGGCTAAAATATGCAATTGCATGAGGTTGTCCCTCATTACATTGTATTAAATACGCTATTATCATTAACTTGGACGTGCCTGTATGAATCTTGAAGGGCAAATCACAGTCAGATCTTTGCAGAAGAGGTGCTATAATTAATGCTTGATTTAATTTGCTGAGCTCCTCCTCCTGTTCATCTCATTATGTGAACTGTTTGTTCACATACTGTAGCAGTCTTACCTTTAACCTTTACAACTGACCAAGGTATGAGTAAAGAGACCACACTACCGCTAATGAAAATGTCACTATAAGGAACTCGCAAATTAAGCGATGGAGGGGGGGGAGGGGAGATGTACACTTTACTCTGACGAACCAGTCTAGTCAGGTTTTGTATAGTAAACTTACGTTAATATCAAGTTCGGACGAGTACACGTTGACTAACACAACACCTAAGAAAGAAGTGTTAGTGAATGTATCAAGTAGATGTTCATCTTCGAGATGTATATAATTCTGTACAGGTGTTGGATAGCAAGAAACCGAGAAGAAAAATCTTCGAAAGGAAAGCTATGCCTACAAGGACGTCACCTGGAAATAGACAAGAACCAGAAACAATTCATCTATGCACAAGTTTTAGATCCAGTGTAACAATAACACTCAAATCCCTCTCTTCTACTGTATTTAATAAACGTTCCTACTAACTGACATGCCTTGCATGCATGTAATATCATATTCATTAAACTTGAAACTGATACTTTATTTGAGAGATATGGCACTACCTTGTCAATAGAGCATCTCAATTTCCTTCCACTAATAGATAAAATTACTAATGGGCGTCAGGTTAAGATTCTTGGTCTATCGTTACTAAGACCACCATGACTGCTGCTGGTCATTTGAATGTGCCTCTTCATCCGTTTGGCCAGGCAAACGTGAGGCTTCGGCTCCCCGGTCTGATAAAAAGGGACAATGCAACCTACTCTGGTCGTGGCGGCGACAGTGCGAATACACACACTCAGGGGATTTCTCTCTTTAATCAGTTATTATATGACCCGGCACACGGTGAATAAAATATTGACCAGGTTTATTTTACATATATGACGGGTGAGCTGGCGCGACAGGAAGCAGATCACTAACAATGTGAGGTGTGTGACACAGTCTAGAGGTGAATGATTTTTTGGCTTTAGCAACAATCTCGTGCAACGGCTGGTCGTCGCATGCGACTAACAAATTAGATAAATCCCAGGGTAACCCAATTAGATAAACACTTCTTATTAGTGCGATTGAATCTCCAATTTCTAATGAAAATTCTCTGGCACCCATGTTTACGAAACATGAGATTTCTTAAAGATAATCTTAACCTTGTTTTAAAGTCTTTTTTTTTTCTTCTTCTTTTTGCAAATTATTAATGAAATCTGTAATGCCTTGAAATGAAACCATTTCATTTCTGAGTTAACCTTACTGGCGAATCGTCGATAGAATTGGGCATAACGAGGTCGATTCGATGCAAACAAGCATCTAATTCCTGACTCTCTGTGAGAGTATCGTTGTTCAGGCGTGCCTTAAGGTATATTATCGCGTCATGGTCGACTCCTATTCTAATCTGCTGAGAAACTACATCCATTCATATTTAGTCGACCATTGGCCTCTCAGGAACTGCTATTGACATCAAAATCGTAATCATTGATAACAACAGTACCATCACTGCTCATACTACCCTGTTGGCTTATACCAACCCCTTGAACGTTACTCTCAGTGGTGGTGCTGGTCATGGCCTCCTAAAGACAAGTGACATTATCTGTTGACAGATCACTATTACCTTCATACCCTCGCATGCTTCACTCATACTCATACAAGTTTCTTTCAGGCCTTCAAGAACATGCACATATAGTCCATGGGCCACGCCAATAGGCTCAGATTTATTTTTCTCAATCAGATCTGGGCATCATATATCTCCCATACATCTAACATTAGCACCTAGCACCTACTTTGTCGATGGAGACAGACTCACTCATGGCGGCACCGTCGTTTGCCGTTGGTGCCTTATCATATTGCTACATTACAGCATGTTTACCCAAAACTTTACTAGCCAATCTTCTAGGCATTGTGTATAGGTGACCTTACTGTCCGATCTTCCGGGCGGCATGCATAGATGACGGTCTCGGTGTCATTTAATTTTCTCGGGACTCTCCTCTCCCTCACTGATGAAGCCACCTACGAAACTGATGGTGATTGGGCTTGAGATCTCCTTCCCCCATCCCCTTTTCCACTTCCCCCCATCCCCCTCCCACTTCCCCCCATCCATCCCCCTTCTACTTCCCCCCATCCATCCCCCACCACACACACACACACACACACACACACACACACACACACACACACATATATATATATATATATATATATATATATATATATATATATATATATATATATATATATAAATGCTTCAGTGTTTGCTTCAATATGGCACATACTTACAACAGGTCACGTGACACAACAGACCAGGAATATTTCAAGCGAAAATCTTTAGTAGTTAACCCAAAGGAAATTCTATATATATTCTAAAAATAGACTCGTCTCCCTTTGATTACCGAAAAGAAATATATATTCAAGCTTTCCCTTTCATCTTATTCTGATGAATTTGAAACACATATAGACCATATATATTTTTCCTATTTTGTTTAAGTGCACGGTTGTTAATAAGATCTATCATTAGTTATCCATATGTACTTATAACTCCGCCTCCAAACCTCTCCCTCTCATATTTCCCCTTCTTTTCATTCATCTGAATCTATTCTACACTTCTTCAACCTCTGTCTTTTGCATCCCCCACTCCTTTTGCTTCTTTATCTATACAGACCCATAAACAGAGGACACACACTAGCCGGATTGCGATTTAATATCATATAAAACTCATTTTAACATCATTTCCCTCTGCCATTCCCTTCGTCAATTTACCTGCATAAACCCCCCTAAGAAGGCATGCGCGCGGGCGTACGTACACACAGACAAACACGTATACACAGACAAACACACAGACACACATCTTTCCCCTTCTAAACAATACATCAAATCCCTCCCGCACCCGTCCCTTGCAGGAGAAGGCACGAAGAACAAATGAACAATCTTGTCATACAACACATCATGAGGTGTGTGTGTGTGGGATGGGGGGGGGGGGGTTATGTGGGAGTGTGGAAACACTACTATTTCTTTCAGAGATTATTGTTGTCTCATTTTTTTTCTCTCTCACTTTTTCTTTCAAATAACACAGACGGTCCATTTGGTCTTTCATCTCAAGAAACGCAGGCGTGATGAAGGCAAAGGGAGAAAGAGAAAGAGAGCAGAAGAGCGAGAAAATGAGGTAGAGAAAGAAAGAGGGAGGGAGAGAGAGAGAGAGAGAGAGAGAGAGAGAGAGAGAGAGAGAGAGAGAGAGAGAGAGAGAGAGAGAGAGAGAGAGAGAGAGAGAGAGAGAGAGAAGGGGAAGGGGAGAGCCGAAAGAGAAATAACAGAGGAGAGCCAAAAGACTATAAGAAAAAAAGATAACCAAAAAAGTTAGAGACAGAGAAGAGACGAGAAAGAGGGGAGAGGGGCAGGGAAGAAGAGGAATATCAGTAAGGAGCGTGGAGGAGAGCGAGACAACGTTGACGCATTAATATCAGCTTATGGCCTTGCTTGGCTGATTTCAGTGTTATGAACTAACGTATCCGTACCTGATAATGCCAAGAGAACAAGTAGTATACATGGCAGTGTGTTGGCCGGGGCGTTCTTAACGTCGTGACGTCGTGGCTTTGCCTTGGTGGGCTCGGCCAGGTGGAGATGACCCTTGAGCGATAGTGGAGTGGGTCCTAGGTCGTAGGTGAGAGGTCACAAGAGATGCTTCTCCTACCGTTGTGGCTAGTGGATTGGGAGTTAAGGCAGAGGCAATCTGTGACATACTGACACTCGACTTACAAAGAAATTTACTGGCCAGACATGTCCTTAAAGAGTGCACACCTTCGTCGATCCCTGTTCTACCAGTACAGGCCCTCCTCAAACTCGGGTGCTCTTGTTGTCAGGTCCTCCAATTCTGCATATCTTCCTGTCGGTTTCCGGTCCTTTTCGGTACTTGGCTAATGCTTGTCAGGCACCATTTAGGCAAGCTATCTTCTACAATGCTTCTCCACATTGTTGGCTGCGATAGGCCATACTCTCTCTTCTGGTGTTTCGACGGGGAGGAGAGTGTTGATAAACAAACTTTTTTTTATTGAATTTTCAGTTCTTTTTTGGTGCTAGTAGCAACCCCCAAGGGACATCTAAAACTAGAAGGTTCTCAGGTAGAGGAGATAACAGTGGCAACCTGCAGGAATGTCTCAGAATAAGCAGAAGGATGCTACAAAGTAAAAGAACTGACTGCTGTTTGCACCGAGTCGTCCAACCTAGTTACTTTAATGAATTTATTTATTAATTTCATGCCATGATACAGTCACAATGTCAAATGTGTTTGTGAACCTAAGGGTAAGAATTAGATGATAAGACAGTGAAAGGGATTATAAATAGTTCATAAGTGTATGCATATTTGAGTGAGTTAGATGAGTAATCTCGGGTCTGAATGGATTTATTCCTTAAAATATTGAAAGAAGCTAATAAAATGAATTATAATTTTAGGTACTAGGGAATGATTAGATAGTGAAATCAAATCAATCTCCTAAAATAGGAATAATATGGAAATGGTAAAAAAAAAAATATAAGAATGATAAAATGTATCAAGTCAGAAATTTCCGGCACATTGATTGGCCCGTAGAGTAATTGGCTTACACAAGAGGAAAAGGAATGAAACAATAAACTTCGAGGTATTATATATCTCTCTCAACACTATTGCAAATATTCAACACCACGATCAAGCAATGGAACCCGCACGGGTGCAGAGGCATGCTGGTCCTCAAAATAGAAAAAAATACAATGAACCTTGAAGCACTATATCTCTCAATACTAATGTGAAGATTGAACGCCCTGGTGAAAACTCATTTTGATCAATCAATGGAACCCGCGCGGGTGCTGATCCTCAAAACACACAAAAAAAAAACAAAAAAAAAACAAAAACAAAAACAAAAAGGTCACAAAATAAATAAATGATTAAGAATAAAAAACAATAGAAATAGTTTAAATATTTTCTACGGTATACAAGATCAGTTACTCTTCAGCTTAGTGAGGTTTGTAAACTAACTTTCACTTGGACCAAAATACACTTAAGGGAAGGAATTGGCACCATATATAATGAAAATATGTGAAAAGTATTAACATTAACCAAAAAGGAAGCGATTAATACAATTATAAGGAGAGACTATGTTCATGATCATTTATTTTTTACACAATACATTATAATTGAAAAGAAAGGGTGTCCCAAGGTAACTTATTTGTTATATTTTTATTTTTTCACTTGATTTCAATACACTGTGATATGAAAATCAATGCTTTCTCAAAGCTAGATGTATAAAACCAGTATGTTTTGTTCGATTTCCATAAACTGTTTGCGTTATAAATTTGAGATGACATAGAACAAAGTTAACAGAAACATTTTTTTTTAATACAGGTCATTAAAGGTAAATTTGTTGATATCAAAATTAATAAGATTTTCGGTATCTTGTTTACTAACTTTGTTAACATGGTTATAAAGTGCTATGTGTATAATAGGCAAAATAAATTATGGAAAAGTGATGGAATAGATGTGCTACAATTCTTTTGTTAAAAATGGAAAATAATATATATATATATATATATATATATATATATATATATATATATATATATATATATAAATATATATATATATATAGATATATATATATATATAAATGTATATATATATATATATATATATATATATATATATATATAAATGTATATATATATATATTATAATATATATATATATATATATATATATATATATATATATATATATATATATATATGAAGTTGGGTATAATGATCAGAACAATATCATACGTCAAAATACAATACAAAACACAA
>NW_028234408.1:14487427-14489927 GCF_977035675.1 Penaeus japonicus
TATATATATATATATATTATATTATATATATATATATATATATATATATATATACATATATATAAATATATATATATATATATATATATGTATATTTATATATATGATATATATATATATGGCAACGAGTAGGAGAGGTTTCAGTGTTAGGTCTCACGATATTAAGTGTAAAATTAAGTATATCCAGTGATCCGTGGCGGCACAGCATGAGGTGAAAATATCTGTGAATGTCTAGAGAGCATATACAATCGAAATAGAAATAAGAAATTACACAAGTGTCATAGAAAAATTCAAAAAGAAAGAATACCACAAGAGAGCTAGCCTTTTCAAAGGCAGTGAGGTGCCAAAAAGTACCACAATATAAATGAAGGATACATCGAGTTATACCATCTATTATAGTGATTTGCAAATATGATGCAGTGTGAAAACATATGAGGATGTCTGAATATATTTCTAATATAAAATCATACCATCCAAGCAAACCTACTTAACGCTCCCATAGTGCCACGTTAACACCAGTGTCAAGGGTCAAAGGTGATTAACCACCATCCAACATCTGGCCTGAGTAAAATCCACTCCTAGTTCGTGAGTACATTATACTATAAAATCATATATGTCATGTTTTCAGTGTTCATAAATCTAATCATGCAACCACACTGAATATCAGTCTGGAAAATTATTCGTAATGAAAACCAAACACAAGATATGGCATCACCAATGGTCAAGGCCACACCAGGACGCCAAATCGGTTTAGGTACCAACTAGTAATTACCTATCCGAATTGTTGCCAGATATATGTATATCACTGCCTACTATATATATATGTATGTATATGTATGTGTGTGTATGTGTATATGTATATTTATGTATATGTATATGTTTATATATGTATGGATATGTATATATACTTAAACAAATTATAATGCATGGGCACACTATAATTCACGTGCGTGTGTGTGCACGCATGGACGCTGATGTGTATGGGTGCTGTATGCATGCATACGGGCGTAGACAAATGCTTGGAGTATGTGCATAATTGCTTATTTGTGTATATAGGCGTCTATGCATATCTATATATAGTAACGAATATAAGTGCGGGCACGGGAGCACGCCTAAACATGCAAAAATGCATGTTTGCGTAGGCCCTGCACGTATATATAAACAAATGCCCATTCTCACATGAGTAGACCGGAAGGTCGTGAGATAGATCGGCGGATACAAAGATCTCCTAATAACATGCGAGACTAACTCAAACGTGTTATTGGAGATTAATGGTACCTCCGGACTAAAATTACTCCCCCCACCGTGCACAAGGCCGCCAGGTGGGGGTACCAGGCCACACACCTCTTAAATATGATTTCCCAGTCAAGACAATGACCATCATTCCTCGGAAGCGAAGGAGCCCCTGGTCACGGCGGCGGTCAGATCGGCTCCCTAGCGGAGGGTGCTAAGAATATTGGTTAGACCTAAGCCGCCTAAAGATGATGAACTTATGCACATGCAATGTAAGGACCCTGAGAACAGAATCTGATCTTTTGACACTGCTTGAGGAACTTTCATTTATTAAATGGGATATTGTAGGACTTTCTGAAGTTAAGAGACTAGGCGAAGAGCAGAAATTACTAAATGATGGGCACTTATTATACTGGCGAGGTAAACCCTAGGATAGCAAAAAAGAATCAGTAGTAGGTTTCTTAGTTCACAAGCGACTTGAAAAGAATATTAGGGAATTCTACAGTGTGAGTGAAAGAGTGGTTTCTGTAATACTGAAACTAAACAACAGATATAGCCTAAAAATTATCCAAGTGTACACTCCTAAAAGCAGTCATAGTGATGAGGAGATAGAGAGCTTCTATGAAGATGTGCAAGCAGCTACCGATAGAGCAAAAACCCATTTTACCGTGATTATGGGGGAATTTAATGCCAAGATAGGAATAAAGGAAGATGGAGAAATATCGGTCGGGAAACATGGAATAGGCACCAGAAATGAGAGAGGGCAAAGGCTGATAGAATTCGCCAAAGCTCGATCCCTTAAAATTATGAATACATTCTTCGAAAAGAGACCCGGGAGGAAATGGAGATGGAAATCACCATCCGGCATTAAAAACGAAATTGACTTCATAATCACCAATAGGCGTGATATTGTACAAGACGTAACCGTTATCAATAAAGTAAATGTCGGCAGCGACCATTGACTGGTCAGGAGTAGAGTTAAGTTACAGCTAAGAAGGGAACGAAATAAGCTCATACAGAAGTCTCTCGTTAATCTAACCAACATTAAGAATAGGGCAACGGAATTCAGTTTCAAGATCCGAAACAAATACAAATGACATAGACCAAATGAAAGACCAATTCAGTGAGATATTAACGGAAGCTGCACTTGAAATAGGGGGTAAAGACGAAAAAGAAAAGTTCAGTAAGCTTTCGGTAGAGACAAAAGAGCTTATGAAACAGCGTAGGGACATGAAAATAACATCAATCAGAGACAAGATAGAATCAA
>NW_028234408.1:14539927-14542427 GCF_977035675.1 Penaeus japonicus
TCACACTTACTCACTCACTCCACACTATCACACACAGACACACACACACACTCATCCACCTCACGGTCCACACACACAGCTCACACACACACACACACAAACTCACACACACACTACCACACACACTAACACACACACACACACACCTCCAGGGTAGTTAGAGAGAGAGAAGAGATAGTGAGACTTACACACACACAAACACACACCCATAGCACACACACTCAGCTCACACACACACCACACTCACACACACACACACTCAAACATTACAGCTCAGCCCAACACACACACACACACACAGACACACACTCACATCACACTCACACACACACTCCCACACTCAAACTCACACACACACACACAACACAAACCCAGAACGCGCTCACACACGAACACATCCCCACAAACACACTCACACTCACTCACACACCACAAACACCCTCTCCAGCACTCCCGCCATCAGACCTCAAACAACTCTCTCTCCCTCACTACACTCTCTACACACACTATCACACACACTCACACCTCACAACACTAACTCTCACACAAACACACTCTCACGACCCACACACACACATCACACTCCAGTCACACAGCTCAAACACTCACGACACACACACACACACGATCACACTCTCACTCACACCACCCCCCCCTCACTCTAATTCAATCTTGCTCACAATATCCCACACTCTCTCCGACCCACTCACACTCGACCTGACACAAACACACAGCCCTCACATACTCACACACACTCACTCACTCACACACACGACATCGACACACACCATCACACCTACACTCTCTCTCTAACCCTCACTCTCTCTCTCACTCTGTCTCACTCACACCACACACACCCTCTAACACCCCAGACTCACACGACACACACACACACACACACACACATCACTCACACACACAACACTCACACACCACACACATACTCTTCGACACACACACACACACACACACTCACAAACACGACAGCACCCACCATCACTCACATTCACGACACACTCACTACACACTACCACACACACTCACACTCACACACCCACACGACCCTCATACCCAGACACACGCCACACACACACGCCACACGCCACTCTAGTTATTAACAACCTAAAACCCCCTAAAACCACACACACACACACCACACACACACACACACACCCACACAACCGGCGCCACACTCACTACACACCCCCCCCGCACACACCTGACCCTCACATACACACACACAGCACGACACACACTCCAGCACGACACACACACACAGACACACACAGACCTCACACACTCACTACTCACACACTTCACACACAACACACACACACCTCACATGACCCCCCCACAACACAACCCACACACTCACACTCACTGTTACGCCACTCACACACACACACACACACACACTACACACACACTCAACACACACAGCACTCACACACACTCACTCACACTCACGCATCACACTCACCCACACAAAGCGCCCCCCCCACCGCACCCTCACACACACACACATACAACACACACCACACTCACACAGACTACACACCGCCACTCACTCACACCGATACAAACCCTCTCACACCCCCAAACACAGCCATCTCACACGGTCACTAAAGACAAAACACACACCCACTCACCACACCCCACACACTCTGAGACAAACACACACACACACACACTCACACTCAACACAGACACCACGACACACATCACACAAATCACACTCTCTCTAAACAAACCCCCCCCCCCCCCCCACCCCCCTCCTACTTAGCGTAGAGTACACTGTATACCTGCAAAAATCTGTCATGTGACCGCATCTTTCCAGATTAATTTCCCTTGCAAAAGCTATTCTTACTTGTCTATTGTGGTTGAGCCCACACTCTTTGATTTATGTCAGCTTTATATCATTTTCCCACCACCCCTCCCCCCCCAAACCTCCGCACCTCAATCCGTAGACGGAACAGACTAGTATCCGCCCCGGCATATAAACTTATCACCCCTACCTGACAGACGCTTCAGCTTCTCGCAATACTGAAACCGTCACAAACGCACACGACCCCCCACAACGACGGTGGAAAGGCGAAACCAACTGAACAGCGCACAGAAAAAAGATGATTCAGAGACCATATAGCCACAGCAGCCCACCGCACCCGCAATGGAAAGAAAGCAAGAGAAGGAAAGAGAGAGAGAAAAAAGAAACAAGGAAAATAGAAAGAAAAAATAAGAAGTAGAAAAACGCAAAGAGAGATAAAAATTACACATAGCCTTCCGTTAGATCAAAGTTGATCATATTTTACCCCAAGATTTCCAGATTTATAAAAGAAAGGTAGAAAATGTTGAAAGATATTTCTTGGTGGTAGTGACAGCGGTCCCGGAACTAACAATACCTCTCACTTCCTCCCTGAAGAAAAGTGTTGGACGTATAGGAACAGCCAGGTGCACGGAATGCTTAAAAAGAACGAGGGATGAAGCTGTGCGCCTGCGGGTT
>NW_028234408.1:14577427-14584927 GCF_977035675.1 Penaeus japonicus
TTTTTCACATGACCTTTTCATCTATTGTTGTTCCAATACTAACTCGTTCTCGTTTTCGCTTGCTTTTTCTTATGGCATGCGCCTCATTCTTCTTTTTCCTCTTCTTCTAACTCTCCCTTCCTCCACTTTTCCTTCTTCGATTTTTCTCTATTTCTTCTTTTCTGCTTCATTTCTCGTATTTTTTCCTTCTTTTCCGCTACATTTCGGTTAATGGTTTTTTGAGGGCGGTTGGTGGGGGGGGGGGGGCCGTCTTTGGTCCTTCTTCGTCTTCGTTTTTTTTTCCGTCTTTCTCTTGTCCTTTCTCCTTTTTATCGCTCCCCTTGCTTCTTTATCTCCTCTCTCTACAATCCTTTCCTCTTTTTTTTCTTTTTCATTTCTTACTCCTTCTCTCTCTTATTCTTATTCTTGCTTCTTTCTTATATTATGCTGCTCTTTTTATTATATTGTTTTTCCATCATTTATTATTATATCATTTATTCGTCATTTGTTCTCAATTCTTATTCATGTCATTAATCATAGCTACCTTTATTTTTATTTATTCATCTGCCGTTCTTTGCCTTTTCTCTCCCTCCCCCCCCCCCCTTCTACCCCCCTCCCCCCTTTTCTTAGAACCCTTGCTCTCCCGTTCTCCTCTCCTCCTCACCAGTTTCGTCCTCCTCCTTCTTCGTCATACCTGTTCCCGATCTCCCATCCCCCCCAACACCCAAACTGCTCATCCTCCTTCTCCTTCTTCCTCTTCCCCTCCTTCCCTCTCGTTTTGAAAAAAGGTTCGAGGCGTGAGGAGCGAGTAGAACCCAGGTCACGACCTACGGCTAGTCCACTCGGGTCGAGAACAATGTCTGTTATCGTTTTTTTTTTTTTTTTTTTTTTATCTTTATTATGAAAAAAAAAAAAACTAAAGAAAGAATGGTTGGGTGAGGGAGATAAAAATGAAAAGCGGGTGGAAAGAAAAGAAAAAACACTAAGTAAGTAGTTATCATAGTATTATTTTTATTTCTATTCACTAGATGTGTGTGTGTCCCTGTTGTGTGTGTGTGTGTGTGGTTGTGTGTGCGTGGTGTGAGTGTGTGTGTGTGTGAGGTATGTATTATGTATGTATGTATGTATGTATGTATGTATATATATATATATATATATATATATATATATATATATAGATATATGAGAGAGAGAGAGAGAGAGAGAGCAGAGAGAGAGAGAGAGATAAACAGATATATATAATATATCTATAAAATATATATATATTTAATATATATTTATTATACTTAAATATATGATAAAGTATACATATATATAAACATATATATATATAAATTATATACATAAAAATATATAGATCTATAAAGTATATATACAACAACACACACACACACACACACACACACACACACACACACACACACACACAGACACACATAAATATCTATATATATATATATATATATATATATATATATAAATATAAATGTGTGTTTGTGAGAGTGTGAATGGTGTAGTGTGTGTGTGTTAATAATGTAATATATATATACAATTATACAGTGTAATATATATATATTATATATATTGATAGATAGATAGATAGATTAGATAGATAGATAAATACACATACATATTCATATTTACACACAAACACACACACACAACCTTTTTATATATATATATATATATATATATAGTATATATATATATATTTATATTTTGTATATAGTATAGCATATATATATATATATATATAAAAATATATATTATATGTATATATATATATATACATAATATATATATATATATATATATATATATATAATATATGTATATATAATATACATATATAAAAAATATATATATATATATATAAATATATATATATATATATATATATACACAATCACACACACAAGCCACATATATGTATATATAATATAAATAATATAAATATATATATATATATATAATATAATATATATATATATTATATACCCAAACACACACACACACACACATATAATGTTATATATAATATATATATATATATATATATATTTAATAGAGATATATATACATATATACATGTATAATAAATATATATGAATTATATATATAATATATATATATATATATATAAATTAAGAGAGAGAGAGAGAGAGAGAGAGAGAGAGAGAGAGAGAGAAGAGAGAAGAGGAGAAGAAAAGCCGCCCTCTCCTTCTTTCACCCCCCCACCCCACCCCACCCCCCTAACTACTCACTCTCAACTGCCGCAGGAACATAAATTCTTCATCAAACGCTTTCAGGATTTGCGCGAACTTCCCTAACCTTAACCCCCAGAAGTCGCAAGAACCCAAACTGTTGCCGTAGCTCGGCTGGACGTCGCTGATATTGATGCCCCCACCGCCCCTTCTCTCTCTCGCTCTTTTCTTTCCTCTCTCTACTGTTCTCTCGCCCCTCTCTTTATCCTCTTTTCTTCTCTCTTTTCTCACCCCTCTCACTTCTCTCTCCTCTCCGCTCTTTTCCTCTACCCTCTCTCTCGCCATAGATCTTTTCTCTCTTTTCCCCTCTCTCTCCCTTCTCCTTTTTTTTCTTTCTCCTCTTCTTCTCTCTCTTCTCCTCCCTCTCTCTCTCTCTTTCTCTCTCTTTTTTTCTCTCTCTCTTTTTCCTCCTACTCCTCCTCTCTTCTCTATCTTTTTTTTCTCTCCCTCCCATCTCCTTTCCTCTCTCTTCCTCGCTCTTTTCTCCCCTTTATTTTATCCTCTCCTACTTCTCTCTCTCTCTCTCCTCGCTCTCTTCTCTCTCTCGTCGCCATTCTCCGCATCTCTCCCTGCTCCCTCTCTCTCCTATCTCTCGCGACTCCCCTCCCTCTCTCATCCTACTTCTCTCTCGCTCTCTTTTCTCTCTCGCCTCCATCTTCTCCTTTCTCTCTCACCCTCCCTCTCTCCTCACTCTATCCTCTCCTCTCTCTCTTCTCCTCTCTCTCTTCTCTCTCTCTTCCTCTCATCTCCTCTCCCCTCCCTCTTTTCTCTCTCTTCTCTCCTCTCTCGCATCTTCTTCTCCCTCTCCACTCTCTCCTCTTGCTCTCTCCCTCTCCTCTCTCCCTCCCCTCTCCCCTCTCTCTCTCCATCTCTCCTCCTCCCTTCCCCATCTCCCCCCCATACTCTTCCAACTTTTTTTCCTCCTCTCTCTCTCTCTTCTCCTCTTCTCTCGCTCTCTCTCTCTCTACATCTCTCCCCTTCCTCTCCTCCTCTCCTCTTTCTTCCTTCCTTTTCCAGATCACTCTCTCCCTCTCTTTCTCTCCCTCTCTCACTCTCTCCTCTCGTCTCATCTTCTCCGCCCTTCTCTCTCTCTCTCTCCTCTCTCTCTCTCTCTCTCTCTCTCTCCTCCATGTCTCTCCTCCTCCCTCCTCTCCCACCTCTCTACTCCTTTCTCTCCCTCACCTGGCCTCTCCTCACTCTCGCTCTTTCTAATCCTCTCTACTTTCCTCCTTCCTCCCTTCTCTCGCCGTCGCTCTCTTTTCTTTCTCTCTCTCTCTTTTTTCATTCTTTTGCTTTCTCTCCCTTTCTCTCTCTCTTTTTTTCTCCTCTCTCCTCTCCCTTTCACCTCCTCTCCTTCTCCTCTTCTCTCTTTTCCCCTCCTCTCTCATCCTCTCTCTCCCTCGCATCGCTCTTTACCCATTCTCTTTCTTCCTTATCTCTCTCTCCCTCCTCTTTTTCTTACTCTCTCTCACCTCCTCCGCTCTTTCTCCTTTCTCTCTCTCTCTCTCTCATTCGCAGCTTCTTTTTTTCCCCTTTATGTCATCTTTTCTTTTCCTTTCTCCTTCTTTTCATTCTTTCCCTCCTCTTGTCTCCTCTTCTCTCTTTTCTCTTTCTTTCTCTTTTCCCTTCCTCTACATCGCCATCATTTCTTTCTCTCCTCTTTCCTCCTCCGCATTTCTTTCCTTCTTTTTTTCTTCTCTCTCCACTCCTCCTCTTTCCCCTCCCTCTCCTCTCCCTCTCCTCATCGAGCTCTTTTTCCACTTTCTCTCTCTTCATCTTTCCTCTCTTCTCTCTTCTCTCTCTCTCATCTCACCCTTCTCGCTCCTTTCTCTCTCCCCCTCTCTTCTCTCTCCCTTCTCTCGCTCTTTCTCTCACCTCTCTTTCATCTCTCCTCTCTCTCTCTCTCCCCTCTCTTTCTTATCCCCTCTCTCTCCTCTCCACTCTCTCCTCTCTTCCCTCTCCCTCTCCTCCTCCTCCTCTCCACATCTCTCATTTACTCTTTCTCTGTTCCCTCTTTCACCTTCTCTCTCTTTCTCTCATCTCTCTCACCCGTCTCTCCCTCTCTCTCTTTCTCTCTCATCCTCCTCCTCCTCCTCGTTTTCATTCTTCATCTTTCCCTCTCTCTTCCCTCTCCCCTCTCTCCTCTCTCCTCTCTCCTTTCTCCTCCTCTCCCTCTCTCCTCTCCTCTCATTTCTCCTCATCTCTCTCTCTATCTCTCTCTCCTCTCTCCCCCTCCCCGCTCAACTCTCTCTCTCCTTTCCCTCTCCTCTCTCCTCACTCTCTCCTCTCTCCTCTTCCCCACCTCCTCTCTCCCCTCCTTCCCTCCCTCTCTCACTCTCGCTCTCATCTTCTCACGATCTCCGCTCTCCTCCTCCTCTCTCGCGCTCTCTCCGCTCTCTCCTCTGCTCATCTCTCTCTCTCTCCTCTCTCCTCGCTCTTCTCTCTCCGTCTCTCTCTCTCGTCTCACCTCTTCGAGTCTTCCTCTCGACTCTCTCTCTCTCTCACCCTCTCCCTTCTCCTCTCTCCTCCCTCTCCCCTCTCTCTCCCCTCTCTTCTCCCTCTCCTCATCCTCTCTCTCCTCTCTCCTCCCCTCTCCATCTCCCTCTCTCCCTCCTCTCCGTCTCTCTCCCTCCCTTTCTCTCTCACCTCCCTCTCTCTCTCTCTCTCCTCTCCCTCTCTTTCTCTCTCTCTTCGTCTCCCGCCTTCTCTCCTCTTCTCTTCTCACTCGTCCTTTCCCCTCCCTCCCCTCCCCTCTCCTCCTCTCTCCGCTCCTCTCCCTCTCTCTTCTCCTTCCCTCTCTCTCTATCTCCTCCTCTCTCCTCACTCTCTCTCTCCGCCTCTCCTCCTTCCTCTTTCTCCCTCCAGTTCCTCCTTCTCTCCCTCAACACTCTCTCTCCTTCCCTCTCTCTCACTCTCCTCTCTCTCTCTCTCGCCCCTCACTCCTCTCTCTCCCCTCTCGCTCTTCCTCTCTCTTCTCCTCGTCCTTCTCTCTCTCCTCATCTCCTCTCCTTCTCTCTCTCTCTCCTCTCTCTCTCTCGCGCTTCTCCTCCCTCCGCCTTTCTCTCTCCTCTCTACTCTCACTCTCCTCCATCTCTTCCTTCATCTCCAATCCTCTCCTCCTCCCACTCCTTCTCTCGTCTCCTCGCTCTCTCGCTCCGCTCTTCTCTCGCTCCGACTCTTTCTCTCTCTCTTCTTCATCTCGGTTCGCTCTTTCCCCTCTCCGCTCTCCTCTCATCTCCTCTTTCTCTGTCTGTCTCCTCTCTCTCGCTCTTTCGTCTCTCTTCTTTCCCTCTCTCTCTATCTATCATCGCTCTCGTTTCTCTCGCTCTCTCTCGTCTCTCTCTGTCTCTTTCCTCCTATCTATTTCTCTCCCCTATCTCTCCCTCTCTCTCTCCTGTCTCTTTCCTATATATCTCTTTCTTTCAATTCATCTTCTTTCTCTCCCCTCCCCCCCTCTCTCTACTCTCTCCTCTCCTCAACTCTCTCTCTCCCTCTCTCTGTTTCTCTCTCTTTCTACTCTCCCTCTTGCGCCCGCGCTCTCGCTCTCTCTCTGTCTCTTTCTTCTATCTCTTTCTTTCTATTCTTCTCTTTCTCTCCCTCTCTCTCTCTCTCTCCTCAACTCTCTCTCTCCCTCTCTCTGTTTGTCTCTCTCTTTCTCTCACTCTCTTTCTACTCTCTCTCTCTCTCCTCTCTCGCTCCCTCTCCTCCTACTCTCTCGCTCTGTAGCTTTGCCATAAATTTTTGTATTCATATCTTATTGTCTGTTGTCATTGTACTTTTGACTACAAATTTCATTGTATATGTATGTTTCGCTAATGATTTTCCATAAAAACGTACTTACAAATATATTTGGTATTTTCCATGTTAATCTACTTGTCACTATAAATCTTTAACGCTCATTCTTCACCTATCCTGTTACTTTCTCACTCTTCATACCAGTGTTGTTTGTCCCTTCCTTTTGCAAGAAACAATGTACTGATGAACACTTCCTTGATCATATTACAATGGGCACATGTCACACATGAGATGCACACCATATCCTCAAAATCATACATTGTGTGGAGAGTCTCCTGTCGGGGGAGCATAGGAGCAAACATCTCGCTACAACCGGCTCGAGGAGAGCAGCCCTCACCCACCCCACTCCATGTTCAAATCCAAGCATAAATAGTCAGAAAGCTGTTTCGGGCCAGATCTCCCACGTCCTAAGCCACGTGGAGACTATTATTGTAGAGGTCGCCCTTCAAACTCTCCACACTACTCTCTCTCTTTATCACTCGCCACCGCTCCCCGCACCCCCCCTCTCTCCTTTTCTTCCTTTTCTTAAATATATCATTAGTCTATAACTCTCTGTCCTATCTAAATATCTCCCTTTAACCCTTTCCCTTCACCTTTTGAACATCTCCCCCTTTTCATTTCCCCTTATTAATTACCCTCCACCCTCCCCCCCCCATACCCTTCCCCTATCCACCCCTCCTCTTTACAGTCCTCCTCTCCAGTCTTTCTTAACGGATCAGCTCCCCCCCCGCCCCCCATCCTTTCATATTGCTTCTGGGGGCACTGGAAAAGCCTCCGCATTGATCCAGTTGTGCCTGACACTGGACACGATCCTGCTGCCGAATATTTCTCACTCTCCTCTATCAGCGTCCCATCTCTCTCCCTCTCTCTTTATCTCTTATTTTTATCTTATCTCTGGTCTTCTACTATCTAACACTTCGCGTTCTTCATTCAAAGATAATGTAAATATATATGTTATATAAATCTTTATATCTATAACTATATCTATATATAATATAGTATATAGATATATATATATATTATATATATATATATATATATATATAAGATACGCACAACCACAGACACAGAACATAGACCATCTCACAACACCCACACACACACACACACACACACACACACACACACACACACACGCACACAACACAACATATATAAAACATATAAATACAACATATATATGATATATATATATATATATAATATATTTTTATCATACATATATATATATTAATATATACAAATATATATAATATATATATATATATATATATATATATACATATATATATATATATTAATATGATACATATATATAACATATATATATTATATATATATAAATTATATTTATTATCTATATATACATATATATATATATATCACGACAATCTTCCTTTTCCTTTTCCATATATATAATTCCTTTATTTCACATATTTTTCCTTCTTACCCGGGGCCCCCC
>NW_028234408.1:14592427-14602427 GCF_977035675.1 Penaeus japonicus
ATAGCTAATATGATATAAATATAAAAAAAAATATATTCAACGAATATACATTCCATACCAGCATAGAAATCATACTAACCTCAACACTAACTAAATAAAACACACACTCTATAATCACACACATAAAACGAAACCCCAAAACACCATACACCATCAATACCAACCACAATCACACTCAAACTCACAAACTCTCTAACTCACACAACAAACACCCACACCCCCAACTCACAAACACTCAACACACTAACACACACTCAACTCACACAACATGAATCCACAACAAAATATCTATAATAAAAAATAAATAACCCACAAACAGACACACACACACAACACACACTATAAATATAAATTTACACAATCAGATCCACTAAATAAATCACTAAAACAATAACAAAAAACACACACTCTAATCCAACTCAAACACACAACCCACACGACCCAGCACACAACAAACACACACTCACTCACCACTCTCTCAAGCAAGATATCTATATCACAATGAAAACAACGAACTCACCCTAAAACTCACACTCCACCCACACCAAACTCTCTAACAAACACACACACACACACACACACACGCCCACCCCACTCACAAACAAACAAACGTCACACAACACACGACACTCAAACACACACTCACACACACACAAACGACAGCAACCAACCCACCCTCACACAGCTCAGACACTCACACACACTATACAAGACTCAACACACAGTCACAAAAAGCACACGACACACTCACAACCCCTACCAACTAACACACCAACCCTGCCTCCCACACACTCACAATCCACTAACACACACAAACTCAAACTCACAAACACACACTACAAAATACATACCACACCCCCACCACACACACACCCACCCCACCCCCCCCACCTCCACCGCCCCCCCCCCCCCCCCACCCCCTACCTAGCAGCCCCCACACCCCCCCCGCTACCACCCCCCCACCAACAACTCAATATCTAACACAATCATAAAATCAATATCAATCACACACACACACATAAACACACACTCAAACACAATCTCACACACACACACTACACACACACCAACCACCCAACCACATCCTCACGCAATCTACACACACACCACACTAACCTCTCTCGAACTAACACGACACCAAACCACACACACATACTATGACACACACACGACACTCCTCAACCACAATAACACACGACAGCACACTACACACACCACCCACCCGACCCACACACACACACCCACACACACACACAACACACACACACACACACACCACACGACAACACACACCCACCCAACATCCTCGCACTCACACGACACACTCAATCACACCACACTCACACACACACACAAACTCTCTAACACACACAAACACAAGACACACTACACTCACCCTCACACGGGACAACACACAAACACACACACAAACCATACACACACCCACTCCACACACACACCCCACACTCTCTCACACACACACACACAACTCACACCCTACTCACACCACACACACACACAAACACACACAAAAACAAAAACACAGAAAATCACACACAAATGTTCAACACATCAACCCCATAGACATTCTTCTACCACGCCTGAACCTGACACCGGGTCTTAAAAACAAAAACTACCCAATCACATACAAACATACACAAACACTCACACACAACACGTCACCCACTCACACGTCAAAGCAAACACAGCACAACCACACACAACACACAAAACACACATACAACTCAGGTAACTACACACGACACACACACACAGCAACACATACACCCAAACACACACCACACTCTCACACAACACTACAATAACTCACTCCCACACACACACACCACACTCTCACACACACACAAAACACACGACACACACACAAAAACACTATCACAATACCCCAGCACACAAACACACACACACTCACTCCACACACACAAACCACACACAAACAATCTATCACACACACAAAAATTAAATCGCGCCTTCTCGCACCCCATTCCTAGCCATCCAATACAAAAAACCCAATACCCCCCAGCCCACCCCCTACACTATGCATACCACCCCCCACACCAGTCCCTTCTCATTCATTTCCACCCGCAAACTAAAAAACAAACCACACCAACCCCAACCTCCACAAACTGATCGCAATCAATCCACCAACACCCCTCACATTTCCACAACGCCATGATCGCACCATCACCATCACAAAAAACGACATAACCACACTGCACCACCTCCACACCATCACAGGGACACCAACACCACCGTATCCAAAACACTTTAAAAAAAGCAACTATTCCCCCACGTAAACGAAACACAAACTAGAAAAAAAAAAAAAAAAAAAATAATCAAGAAAGTCCTTACAAAAACAGATCTCTAATCTAACAATATAAAATAACTATATAACAAAAATAGCTAAAAAAACAAATCAAAAAATAACTATAAAAATATATATATCAAACTCTATAATAATCATCCACACAAATACACACACACCCAAACACATAACGACATACAAACACCCACAAACACAACACCCAAACACACGGACACAACACATGCCACAAACACACACCACAACACCTACGCACACACACAAATAAAATAATATATATAGGAAAGATAGATATATAATGTATAAACATAACAAAAAACATAAAATTAAAAGAAATAAAAAAAAATCGAAATAAATAAAAAAAATGTTACTATCTAAAACTATATTGTAAATAGAAAAAAAAAAATAACACCAATAATTAAAATCTATATATATAACAACTCAAAATAAAAATGAATATGTATAAATAATATAAATATATATAATCATTTCGTAAATAAATCATATCTAGACCGTATATATGAAAAAAAAATAAACCAAAAAAAAAAATAAACGTATAACAGACACAGAACAAAGAATACACCACACAAAAACACTACACACACTAACCTCAAAATCACACACCACGACACAAACACACCACACCAAGAGACTCACAAACACACACACTATCACACACACACACACACAACACACTCACTCACAAACACAAGACAACACCCTTATACACTCCACACACACATAAACACACACACACACACTCACTCACACACACACACACACAAACACACACATAGCTCACCCACACATACAGAATCCACACCTCACACACACACACCTAACACACACACACACACTCAAACCCCACACAAACACACATACAAATAACACACCACTAATCACACACGCCACCCACTCACACACACCACACCCCCACCCCTCACACACACTCAAAAACACTACAAACACACACATTACACACTCACATACACATCCTCACTACACACACACACACACACACCTCACGACGCACAACACCACACACACACACACACCACACACACACACACACCACAAGACTATCCACATCGCCATATACACACACACACCACACACACACACACAACTACTCACACACACATTACACCACACACACTACACACTGACACATATCACATTCCCCACCCCACCGCCCCCACCCTCCCCCTCCCCCCTCCCCCCATCCCCCCCCCCGCCCCCTCCCCCCCGCCTACCGGCCCTCACCACCCCCCCAACCACACCCACACATACACACCACCACCCACCCCCACCCACACGCACACACCCACACCACCACACACCACACACACAACACATACACACCCATAAACACACACACACACAACAACACACTACACACAATACACACAACACACACACACCCATATATATCTATAAAAAAATAAAAATAACACATCTAAAGATAGTATATATATATCTATGAATCTACATCCTTTATTTAACCCCCCCCCACCACCCTCGCACCATAACAAAATAAATAAAAACAAATACACCACACTTCTTCCCAGCGCAATGATCGTGAAAAATTATAAATAATATAAATTATATATATATATATAAAATATAAATATATATAAATATAAATATAAATATATATAAATAATATAAAATATAAAAAGTAAAAGTACATAAAACAAAAAGGCTCTATGTATATATAAAAACAATTAAAAATAAATATAAATAAAAATATAACAAAAATAATATATATAAATATGTTATAGTTTGAGATGTAGTGTGTGTTTGTGATTTGTGAGTATTGAGAGTAACACAATTACAAACTATCACAAAAAAAATCAAACACACATCTAACAATTAAACATATCATATAAATGAGATTAGATATCACACTCATACCAACAATACGTCTAAAACACTAACAATCTCACACACACTCACATCACACAAACAAATAACTCAAGACTCACACACACAAACACACCATCACATAACTAACACACACACACATTAACAAACAAACTCCAAAACAAACAAAACACAAAAAAACAACCCAACACAAACACACATACAACTCAATACACCATAAACTCAACTCAAACACACACTATCACTCCAACTAACGACACACTCACTTCACGCACTCAATCTAGCCCGCTCATAATCAACCACACTTACTTATTGTCCTACCCCCTTTGGCGTCCCTGTAACGCCCACCTCCCCCCCCCCCCTACTCCACCCCTAAAGGATAGGATAGAGAAAAAAAAAAGAAAAAAGACAGAAAAAAAAAAAAAAAAAAAGCCGAAGCACTCAGGCCGGTACGCCGGCGCATGAATCCACCTTACCAGGTGCGGAAGAGCTTATTACAACTTTCTGTCCGCGCATAAGAAAATTTGCCCAGGCGACCCTAATGAAATTTGTCTCGCTCGCTGATGTAGGGGACAGAAGCGCAAGATCACCCTCAGAAGGATACGTAGAGAAAGCTTCTAGGATCTACACTACTATTTATTCTTGCTTGCTCGCATCGGCCTCTGCGGAAGGGGGCGAGTTGTTAAAATGAGATCGGGGGAAAGTAGTGTGTGTACTTCGTAGGTATAATACAAAAATGTGAGTGATGTGTAAGTAATGTTGCATTTATATATACGTATATATATAATATATATATATATATAATATATAATATATATATATATGTATATATATAATATATCTAATATTTAGATAGTATAATGAATATATAAATATATATTATATGTATAATATGTATATTTATATACATATATCAATATATATATATAATATATATATAGAAAATATAGTTAAATATATAAATATGTATAAATATATATATATATGTATATATATATATAAAAATATATACATATATACATATAAATATAACACTTGTGTTCGCGTACAATGTGATAGTGTGGCATATATATATTATATGGTAGAGGGTGAGTAGGTTGTTTAAGTAGTTATATGAGTTTGATTATAATATTGAGTTTGATATTTTATAGGTAAAATATATATTAAATATAATAAAGAAAAAGTATATATATATACAGTTTATATATATAAATAATATATAAATAAAAATATATATTGATATTTAATGCATAAACAACACAACGACACGACATCACACTCACACACACACGTCACACATTATTGTTATATTTATAGATATTTATTTATGTGAGATGGATATTTATATAATATGATATGGGTGTGTTGGGTGTGTGGTGTGTGTGTGTGGGTGTCGGTGTGTGTGTATTGCAAGTATTTTTAGTAGGGATTTTTTAGAGGGTGTTAGAGATGTTTTTGAGTGATTTATAGTATATCTATTTTTTGATTATATAGTTTTAATTTTTTTGCATATAACCCCTCACTGATACACATATGCAACACAACACACACTGTACGCGATCCCTTCTCCTAAACGCCTTTTCGCGGGGTGGTGGGGCTCATCCACCATACAGGAACAATATATGATATATATAGTGATTTGATATATGAATTATATTTATATAGGGGTTTATATATTAGTTAGTAGATATATATGATAGTATATTCAGATACAGATCTCCATATACATATATTACGACCGGATAGCACACAACACACACCACATTAGCGGGCATCCCATCTCCTAAACCCTTTTCCCCTCATTCCACCCTCACGGGGGCCACGCGCCTTACCCTTGGCCCCTTATTCTCAATCCCGTCACTGACCTAATTGAACCTGCATCACCCACACTGCGCAGCCTTAACAAAGGTTTTGGCCATTCAGGCAGGAACTCTAAACCTCATCACCTCACTACTGCGAAGGCACGAGTTGAAGTTTCGATAATGAAATATTTCGCTACTGTATCAGATAGTGGGAAATATTGCAGCTGACGTGCGGTAATAGGTGTTTGAGCGAAAAGAAAATGTTTAGTGAGTTATAGGCTGCAGAGATGTTCCGTTTTCATTGTTGTTATTTCTCTTTTCTGAGGTTTCGGAACATATTTTTCCGTAATTTATAGGTTTGTTTGTTGTGCATCGTTATTCTATTGGACTATTATAGTAATCATGTGTTGCTAATTAGTGTATCTACTCTGACTTTAATAAAACCAGCAGTATAATCATTTAGCAGTTCATTAACAATTATTAATTGTTATAACGGCGAGATGACTTACTATTAGCATGTATTAAATGTATCGCATAAGCAATGAAATCTTATACATTTTAAATAACAATTTATGTGTGTGGACTTGACAATAAGACTAATATATATATGATATATATATAGATATATATATATATAAAGAGATATGATATAAATATATACATCTCTATATACATATATATATATATATATATATATAGTATATATATACTATCTAGTATATAAGTAAATGATATATATATGTTTTCTGAATCTAACTTGTCTATTTTCATAAATAAAAACATGCACATTCAGCACTAACTTTTCAAACCCTAAGATTGCCATTTTATCAAACATGAAAATATCCTACTCGGCAACTTGATCCTGATCCCCGCTCACGCCCAAGATTTTTTTGTTTTTTTTTTCCCTTCTAGCGCCGTCGCGCTGATACCACATCATAATCGATGTGGTTTATGTGTTTATATCGGTAGAAATCAGATTTTCTTTGGTGAATGATTGTTGTTTATATAGAGCTAATGTGTTGACACGCCTCTAAATCCCAGGGGAAGTTTCTTCCCTGAAGTAGTAGTTCACTGTCCGAAGAATAGATAAGCTGGGCTGAATTCTATAAATCTTATAGAGACTTTCACGTAATCCTGTTAATGATTTTTATACCCATAAAGCGAAATCATATCGATAGATATGATTTGCAAACATTTACAAGCAATGACTTCACGTCGACGTTCATTGCAGCCCAGGTGAAGCCTTCCGAATGGATGATATGAGTTTCGTTATCATTCTTATCAATGATAAAGTTGTGCTCAACAGTTATCACCCTCAGCCCAGGTTATTTATTGTATTTTTTTGTTTTTTTCGAATGAAAAGTAAAAAAGGAATCGGACGGGAAAGAAGTCCTTTGTCCACGAGAAGCGTTACAGGAAATCGATATACCGACGAGACTGATAATGAGTATCAGAAAAATTACTAATTCTACTTAAATTTGGGATTGCTCTTTTTCCTAATGGCTTCAGTGCAAGTTAATCCAGGAAGATCCGTTTTTCCGCGATTAATTAAACTACAATCGCCGAGAAAGGTTCAATTGAGCTTCAAAGAAAGTTCATATGACCAATATTTGATGATAATCATCACAATGATTACTATTTTCATCAATCGTTTTATTCTATCGCAAAGGAGTTTTTGTTTTAAATCAGCGAATCGTTAGATTGTTAATATCATTACCATTGATTGAAATACACATTTTAACACTGCTGAAGGTCATTGACTTTATGTTTTATATTGACATTATTTTCTGTTTCTCCGTCATTTCATAAACGGTATACAGAAATGAAAACACACAAAAAATGAAACACAAACAGAGTACCCCTCACACCCTAAATTCACACATAGCAAAAGTAAGTGAAGAAGACGAGTGCAAGAGATGAGAGAGAAGAGAGAAGAGAGAGAGAGAGAGAGAGGGAGAGAGAGAAGAAGAGAGGAGAGAGAGGAGAGATGAGAGAAAGAGAGGTGATAGATAGGGGGGTGGGGAGAAAGAGAAGAGAGACAGAGAGAAAAAGGGAGAGAGAGAAAAAAGAGAGAGAGAGACAGAAGCGACAGAGAGAGAGAAGGCAAATGGGAAGTCTCGTGCCCTACAAGTGCAAAGTTTACTCTTAGTAGGATCCAAAAAGAACTGGTGGAGAGAGACCTTTATGTTCGGGACTCAATATAAACTTATATAATATCATTTTATAAAAAACTACTTACAATAGATTTAAAAAGATAATCATTAGTCCAAAAGCATGGCCTCAAATCAAGTTTATAAGATCGCTGTTACTCAAACAGGATTTTAAGTACGATCCTCAGTCCTTCAGTCTTGCTTACAATTTCGTCAGTGCAAGAGTCTTCACAACAATTTTCTCGTATTTGGTTTCTTTTCTCAGAAGAAGAATAACAATTAACAAATGAACAATTACAGCGGAAAGATTCACTTTGGATCACTGAATAACCAGACAGCCATTGTCAAATACCGTCTGTATCTCTGAACCTGGGAGAGTGCGGTATATATGCAGATCAATAACTTGACAAGGCTAGCACTGTCTAAATCTGGTGAGCGTGATGAGTAATTCTCAGTATTAAGTAAACCCTTCTACTTCGCAGCTTTATCTTCATTACATTCATCACCATAGCTGAAGCGTCACAGGAAATAAGAATGTGGAAGCTCATATGTACTTATGTTTTTTAATCTATTTCTATTGAATGAAACGAGACATACATTCAATAGAATAAGAAATATATCAGTACTAACATCAGCTAACGAATAATAAATAGATGATAACAATGATAAGGATATGATGAGCTATAGGATCATTGACATATAAGTGTTATGGCCAAAAGTGACAACAAAGGATGAATAATGATAAAATGATAATATTTGAAATAAAAAATAAGATGAATTATCATATTGGCAGTAAAAAGCGTTAACCGATAATATTGGTAATGCAATATTATCTCAATATTGAATATTAGTGTGGATGAAAAATAACAATTGATATGGAATGATAACAACAATGACAAAATGATAGTAATAATGATATTGAATATTAATCAAGACAATAATAAAAACATCAAATACCAATCAGCAATCCACCACATTGATATTGATCATATAAGTGAATGATAAGAATATTTATGATAACGAGACAAAGAGGATGATAAGGTGATAGTAAATCGAAAATAACAATACTGAATAGCATAACTGTGAGTACTGATAAAAATAAATGATGATAATATATCAACAGTAAAGAAGTAAAATAGGAAGGAGAAAAAATATCATTATTGATATCATTGGTAAATTTAATGATGCGCGCAATAACAGAGAATACATCCTTCCCAAAATAAGAATGTAGGAAACTATAAAAACATCTATTTTTTGGGATATTACCAACAAAGAAAACGGAACATCCCTGCAGCTAAAACTCCTCCTAAACGCATTTTCTTTGGCGTTCTGAGGGGGAACAGTTTACTACCACGTGCTGATGTAGAGTATGTATTTGATATCTATATATAGATATATATATATATATATATATAGTATATAAGTATATAAAATGTAAATACCATATATATATATATATGATTTAGAGTGAGGTATAGAGATATAGTAATATATATATATATATAGTATATGTTATGGTATTTGTATGTATATATACCATACATAATATGTGTGGTGTATATATATATAATGATATATAAATATATATATATAATAATATAGGTATATAACATATATAATAGATATATAGTGATATAAATATATTATATATATACATATAATATAATATATATATATATATATGTATATATATATATATATATGCATACTTATATTGATATATATAATAAATATATAGGAATTATTCACGAATATAAATACGATATATATGTTACGTAAAATATATATAGATATATATATATATATATATAATATATATT
>NW_028234408.1:14609927-14612427 GCF_977035675.1 Penaeus japonicus
ACCGTTCAAAATAGACGTCCAACATCCAACGCCAGATCAGCTGATTCAGTTGTCGAACGGCCACGGGGACCGATGAAATGATAATAGCGCCATTCAAAACATTCCCCAGGGGCTTGCAATCATACCCGAGGCGTCACGGAACTCTTTTCCTACGGCCCCTCTTTTTCTCCTCTCTCCTCGCTCACTCTCTGCTCGCTCTCCGCCCCGTTCTCTCTCTCCTCTGTCTCCTCCTCCTCTCCCTCTTCCTCTCTCTCTCTCTCCTCTCTCCTCCTCTCGTCTTCCTCTCTCTCTCTCTCATATACTGTTTGTCTCCCTTTCTTTCCCTTCACGCGGCTTCATGTTACCCATACTCCTCCCTCCTGTATCCTTCCCCCTCTACCCAACACTCCCCTCCTTCCCTGCCACTCATTCTCCTGCCTGCCTTGGACCGGGTTCCCTCTACGCCCTTCTCCCTCACACCCCCTCTCCCTTATCTCCTTACACCTAATCAATAATGGTGAAGTTGAGAAGTTTTGGCAGGCGTGCTTGCGGAGGGAGAAGGAAGGCAGATTATAGAGGAAAGAAAAAATTTCTGACACTGGACATAGCCAAGAAGTGTAAATTGTTTGTTTTGAGAGTGATTGTGTTGTTACTAGTAAGGGTAACAATAACTTAGATTCTTATGAGCATCCCCTTTATGATGTGGATTTTTTGGTTTTATTTCTTTGCTGTTTATTTACATACCTTATAATAGCTATTCTTCCATTTAACAAAGTCTTGATGATATTTTGAGCGTATCTTTCGTGGACCCTCACACAATTCCCTCTCACTAATTAAGAGTCAATTTACTTGTCCTTAGCCCAAATCCCACACGATTCGCGATACGACGATATGTGGGTTTGTTTCGCAGTGGGTAAAGCGTGTATGTTTCCCCTACATAAAAAGTGATATTAGATAAATCAAAGCATACTACAAAATTATATAATGGAGGATAAATGAGAATAGAAATTCTAGTGAAGCTTAAAGAATAAACAAACAAAAATCGAGACAAAGAAAATTTTCATTTTCGGACGAGGCAACTTCCGGTCCACTATGTAGTATATTTGTCAGAATGCACACCTTCACATCACAACTAAACATCTGACCTAGCACTTCTTCTTCCCTGGCACCTTAACATCTAAACGCAAGGCAAATGCTACCCCCACTCCCCCCCACACACCTCCCCCCCCTTCCCTTCTCAAGGTCCACATGAAAGGCTGATATAGTTTCTTTAATATCAGCAGAACAGTGTGGCGAAAAGTGATGAAAAGGTACCAATAAAGTGGTGCGTATTAAGACAAGAAGCCCCATATCGCGCTTTCATGAATGGCAGTGATTAGTGTAGCTTTGTTGATCCTTTGGATTCCTTGTTGTGTATAGATGAAGGGAAACTAAATCATACCGTTTATGTATATGCCGAAAAGGTTAGCGCAAACCTGAAAGCAAGAAGTATAATCAATTTGCTATCTATTATATCAGGCTAAAGGCGAAGGAAAAAACTCCCTCCTAGTAATAACTTTATATATTAATTTCCATTTGGTCAAACCTTTAATTTCCTTGAGGCAATTATAGTTAATAATATTTAGCGTAGAGCCGCCAGTACAACACCCGCACTTAAATATTCCAGTTACAAATCCAACAAAATGGTGTATTGTGCAATCGGAAAACATAAACGGGAAAATGAAGTTAGCATAATTGTCCAGCAGGGGGACGAAGTGCATGGTACACTAAGCAGCTTTTGTGCGAAAACAATTTTTTGGGAATTTGGGGGGAAAAAACTAAACCATCATATGACCTATCAGTCCTAGTATTAAAGTTATCAGTTTGCTCAATACTTAATGTTTCAATGGAGTTCTCTTGGTGTGCCTATATTCATAATTTGTGTGTTTCCCGTGTATACATACAATATATAAAAATATATATATAGATATATATTTATATTATATATATATAAATAATATAATATAGTGAGTGTGTGAGGGTTGGTGTGTGTGTGTGTTGTGTGTTGTTTAAACACGTACACACACACACACACACACACCCACCACACACACATCACACACACACATCCTCACACACAGCACACCACACACAAACAAACACTTACACACACATATACACACTCATCACACCCATACACACGTCACCTCACACACTCACTCACATCACTCACTCACTCATCAAAATCACATACACCACACACAAACCACACACACACTCACACGACATACACACAAAACACTCACTCACATCAACACACACATACACTCCTTACTCACACACACACACACACACATATATACATCTATATGTATGTATGTATTATAGATATATATATATATAAAATATATTATATACATAGTATATATATATATATATATATATATAATAAATAAAATATATATATTATATTTAGAATATATACCCCCAAAAAAATTTTTGGTGTGTGTGTGTTACGCTCAATGCTAATAGTTGCCTAATG
>NW_028234408.1:14639927-14642427 GCF_977035675.1 Penaeus japonicus
AAATTTTATTACATATTCTAACAGTGTTAAATATTTAATTTAAGTAATGTTGCTCAGTACAGGATATGAATCTTTGTGAATAGAATTTCTCTAATGTTTCACACTTTAGATTAGTTTAAGCTAACTGCTTGTAATATTTCTAAATATAATATGCACTATGTATGCAATGGCTTATGTATACGGTGCAAGATACATGGATTTAGTGCTGAAATTCAATTATTTATGTCGCGAAATTCAGAATCCTTTCATATCTTTGCAATGGTATTTGGTATATACAAATGTGTGTTTGTGTGTGTCTGTATATGTATATATATATATATATATATATATATATATATATATATATATATATATATATATATATATGTATGTATGTATGTATATACATATAGATAGATAGATAGATATAGATAGATAGATAGATTCATCCGCCTACCAAAAAATACTCAGGGAGCTCTATCTTTAATGTGATTTTTTATCAATATTCAATTGTGAATGAGCCTGATTTGATCCGAAAATTTATGATATGAAACTAATGAAATGAAATAAATTGTTTTGGCATTGAAACTGTCTGATACAAGGCTGTGCTGATAAATGAACACAACTCAATCATGAATTAAATATTCAAAGTATAGTATAGTTACCTGGGTTCTCAGGTGCTTTGTCTTTTGCAACAAAAACAGTGAACTGAGTATATTTCTTATTCATTATAAGCCTATGTGGCATCATTAAAAATCTATCATCTATATTGTAGCAGATGTGTTTCTCTTTATATTATGTAAACTAACTTAATGCCAATGCCTCGTTATATCAAATGAAATCTAGATGAAGAAAGATCAACTGATTATAAATCTAAATAACGTAACGCTTTCAGGTTAAGTATAAATGATCTCCGCCTCGATATTTTTGATTACCTACGTCTACGAGCAGGCAGCTACACACCTCATCTCTCGGTTGAACAAAACCCATGAACACCATAAATGGCCTTCACCATGAATTCCCAGCCGCTTAGAGCAGAGACCAGTATCTTCCCTACGCAATGGTGTCGAGAGATTTATGGTGTTTATCTGTTTCGTGCGCTGGTGAGGCCACGCGTGTTGACGCCGTAACACAGGATTAATGTATCCGACTGTTTGCTATTTAAAAGGGCGTGTGTGTGCGGTGTAATGTAATTCTTTATCATGTCTATATGTAGTGTGTGTGACGTTTGTGTGTGAAATGAAACACAACCATAGTGAATGCATTTTGACAAAATGAAACGAAAATTCTTCGAGATGTGCTATTCAGTTCAAACACAACTTCCTTCTTTGGCTGAAGCCCAAACTCTTTTCTTTTAATGTCTCTAATGTCTGACCTCAAGACACCTTATCCTCTTTAGCCCACTTCTGAAGTACACACCATATTGCATGTGCGTGTATGGGTTACTTCGACAATAAAGGAAGTCGCTGTGGAGTCCTTCTCTGCCACAGAACGCGTGTCCCTAGTAGTCTCTCTGGCCCAGATGCCTGAAAGTAGTCATAGGGAAATTAAATTAGTCGAATTTATATTCATGTATAAGAATGGATTGCACTCTCTCTCTCTTCGTCAAAATAAGGAGAAGCATCTGCTGCGATCGCCCGGCTTTTTACACGCAGCTCAAGTGGCGAGATTGCTTCACCGATAAAAGCTTTGAAAGGATTACAGCAAATGGTCAAACAAAGTAGGAATGGACGCTGGCTGCGACTGGTATATGCGTTTTATGCATTTTGTATTCCCATTCGTCCTGTTTCATCATCTACATACACAGTTCATTAGTCAAATTAATCTTAAATTTGTCTACAAACAAGCATAAAATGAATCTTACAAAACAGAGGTGCTCTTTAAACTGCAGCTGACCCATCTTTGGCCTATTAATCTAAAGCCAAACCAAATATAGCCTGTTAAACTACAACCGATCTAGCATTGGCAGATTAAACGGCAGCTGACGCAAAGTGGGTTCACATGATCCGAAACATGCGTCTCCTCACTATCAATTTTCCATAGTATCTAGCACCTACAGTACTTCATAAACTGTTTATTGTGCTACCTCTCTCTCTCTTTCTTTCTATTACGCTTTCTCATTCATTTCATCACCTTCCCTTACCAAGCATGATTCACAGACTTAGAACATTACACCTAAACGCAAAACCTTGTATCAAGGACTATTTTTGCCTCTCAGCCCAAACCTCACACCCATGACTACTCACGCCATTGATGATCCCCAGTAGATGAGGTTGAACACCAGGAATATGATCGGCAGGATGATCTGTCCGAATCTAAGCATCCCGGCATTGTATCCTGCACTCGCAACACGGTTGGGAGGAGTCAGACTTGGTGGCTTTGTCTCGCTCGTGGGCCGAGGCAACACCTGCAAGAGAGGCTTTTGAGAAGGAGAGGGTTAATGATTGTGTTTCTGGTGATGAGAATGTAATGATTGATGGCGATTTTCGATGATGGAGGTCGTGATTGATGAAGGTGATGA
>NW_028234408.1:14649927-14654927 GCF_977035675.1 Penaeus japonicus
ATTATATATGCATATATATATATATTATATATATATATATATATATATATATATATAAACGCACACACACAAACATATATATGTATGTGTGCGTGTGTGTGTGTGTGTACATATATATATATATATATATATATAATTATTATTATATATATTTTATATATATACATATTATTAAAATGTATGTATATATATGTATGTATATTCATATATACATACACTACATACACACATATTAGATTGCACAGAGCCCTTTCCCGCCCACTATAGGACCGCTTGCCCCCGACGGCACCCCTGTTCCCCGGCGACTCACTCTCCTTGGTGAGCGACGGGGGGCCTGGCATGGAGGGCCCCTCGCGGATGATCTCGACGCGGGCGCCTTGATCTAGGTTGGTGAAGACGTTCCCGTGGGCGTTCCTGAAGAAGATCCTGGGCGTCCAGATGGTCTTGATGGCCTCGCCCGCCATCAGGTTGAGACTGCGGTCGTCCTTGAGGTTGAGGAACTGGAGGCGAGTGTCCTGCCAGCGGAGGCTCAGCAGGAGCGTCGTGTCGTAGAGGAGCTCCTGCGTGACGATGGAAGGGAAGGCGATCAGGTCGATCATGAACAGGATGGGCAGCGGGTCGGGGTCCGTGATGGGGGGAGGGGGGATGAAGTTGGCGTAGCCCAGAGGCAGGTCGACTAGGCTGCACTCGACCTCGTCGCTCTGGTCAGGGCAATCCACGCGCAGGTCGCAGCGCTGCTTGAGGTCGATGCAAGAGCCGTCCTCGCAGGTGAACTGGCCACTGCTGCAGATGGAAAGCGTCATGGCGACCTCCTCGCCTATCTTCATCTCGCAGACTTCCGCTGCGAGACGCCAGGTTTTGGTTCCGAACGGATACAGGCCCTCTTTGACCGGCGTCCAGTATGCCACAGCCTCCGGTGTCTGCAATTAGCTTATCACTGAGTATCATAGGTCTTAGATCTTATGAATAATAGTCTAGAAAAATCTGGATTATTATCATTACAGCTTCATCATTTTTTAATCTCGCGTAGGATAGATGGCCATTACTCTCCTGCACTCAAAGTATAGAAACCCACCTCTCACTTCTTTCACACAGCACCAGTAACATGCAACTCGCTCACCTTTCGTGACTGAATGACCCACGACGCGTTGTTGGCGTCCCAGAAGATGTCCGAGTGCAGATAGCCGATGATGGACGGACGCCCGTCGACGTCTTCGCCCAGAGTGTACTCTCGGTTGAAGGGCGAGTACTTGCACACAGCAGGGCCCTTCAAGTACAGGGTTGAACTGCTCCCGAACTCGCAGGCAAAGCAGAAGGCGTACGAGTCCAAGCAGGCAATGTCGGACCAGCGGCCGGGGAAGCTGCCGGACAGCATGACGAGGCAGTTCTCCACAGTGCCGCCGTTGGGGCCGGAGCCGCGCCACTTCCCCTCGAAGCTCAGCGGCTCCTCCGATCCCCAGTACACCCACTGGCGCTCCGTGGCCTCGTCGTTGGCCCCGAGCCACATGTACGAGGAGCCTTGGCCGCCCGAGCAGTAGCTGGCCCGCTCCTTGGAGGAGTCGTAGACCCAGTCGCTCTCCTCCTGGGTCAGCGGCACCGCCATCCGGCCCCCGAGCACCTGGGGAGAGAGACAGCCCCGGGGACAAGCCATTACCTTAGAGCTCTTGCAAACAATATATGATTCGCAAGCAGTACGCCCAAATTATGATCACGAAAACGACCATTGATTGCAAAGAATATATTCTCCCTTATATAACATTTAAAAGAAAATAGTGTGTGCACGCATTTGTGTGTGTGTGTGTGTGTGTGTGTGTGTGTGTGTGTGTGTGTGTGTGTGTGTGTGTGTGTGTGTGTGTGTGTGTTTGTGTGTGTTTGTATATAGATAGATAGATTGAAAAAAAAAAAAAATGAGAGAGGAACGGAAATCAACCCACGGTGCACATGTGTAGCGACGACTTGAGCGAGTAGCGATCGGGGATGATGACGAGCTCGCGCGTGGAGCGGTCGCACACGTCGCCTCGCAGCCGCTTGGCCCAGCGCACCTCGCCCGTGATGTTCCAGCGCTCGTCCGACCAGGCCAAGGCGTCGCCCTCTTGGTCGTCGTTGCACGCTGCCACCTGCCGGAGGAATGGTTGCTAGAGATGTGTGGTATGGAGGGAGAGCGGTTATTAGATATAGATGGCATGTGGAGGAAAAGTGTTTATTAGAGATATGTGGCATGTTGAGGAAAAGTGTTTATTAGAGATATGTGGCATGTTGAGGAAAAGTGTTTATTAGAGATATGTGGCATGTTGAGGAAAAGTGTTTATTAGAGATATGTGGCATGTTGAGGAAAAGTGTTTATTAGAGATAGGTGGCATGTTAAGGAAAAGTGTTTATTAGAGATAGGTGGCATGTTAAGGAAAAGTGTTTATTAGAGATAGGTGGCATGTGGAGGGAGAGTGGTTGTTAGAGGTATGTGGTATGTGGAGGAAGAGTGTCTATTAAACATATGTGGTATGTGGAGGAAGAGTGTCTATTAAACATATGTGGTATGTGGAGGAAGAGTGTCTATTAAACATATGTGGTATGTGGAGGAAGAGCGGTTATTAGAGATCTGTGGCATGTTGAGGAAAAGTGTTTATTAGAGATATGTGGCATGTTGAGGAAAAGTGTTTATTAGAGATAGGTGGCATGTGGAGGAAAAGTGTTTATTAGAGATATGTGGCATGTTGAGGAAAAGTGTTTATTAGAGATATGTGGCATGTTGAGGAAAAGTGTTTATTAGAGATATGTGGCATGTTGAGGAAAAGTGTTTATTAGAGATATGTGGCATGTTGAGGAAAAGTGTTTATTAGAGATATGTGGCATGTGGAGGAAAAGTGTTTATTAGAGATATGTGGCATGTGGAGGAAAAGTGTTTATTAGAGATATGTGGCATGTTGAGGAAAAGTGTTTATTAGAGATATGTGGCATGTTGAGGAAAAGTGTTTATTAGAGATATGTGGCATGTTGAGGAAAAGTGTTTATTAGAGATATGTGGCATGTGGAGGAAAAGCGTTTATTAGAGATAGGTGGCATGTTGAGGAAAAGTGTTTATTAGAGATATGTGGCATGTGGAGGAAAAGTGTTTATTAGAGATATGTGGCATGTGGAGGAAGAGTGGTTATTAGAGATATGTGGCATGTTGAGGAAAAGTGTTTATTAGAGATATGTGGCATGTTGAGGAAAAGTGTTTATTAGAGATATGTGGCATGTTGAGGAAAAGTGTTTATTAGAGATATGTGGCATGTTGAGGAAAAGTGTTTATTAGAGATATGTGGCATGTTGAGGAAAAGTGTTTATTAGAGATATGTGGCATGTTGAGGAAAAGTGTTTATTAGAGATATGTGGCATGTGGAGGAAAAGTGTTTATTAGAGATATGTGGCATGTTGAGGAAAAGTGTTTATTAGAGATAGGTGGCATGTTGAGGAAAAGTGTTTATTAGAGATATGTGGCATGTGGAGGAAAAGTGTTTATTAGAGATATGTGGCATGTTGAGGAAAAGTGTTTATTAGAGATATGTGGCATGTTGAGGAAAAGTGTTTATTAGAGATATGTGGCATGTTGAGGAAAAGTGTTTATTAGAGATATGTGGCATGTTGAGGAAAAGTGTTTATTAGAGATATGTGGCATGTTGAGGAAAAGTGTTTATTAGAGATATGTGGCATGTTGAGGAAAAGTGTTTATTAGAGATATGTGGCATGTGGAGGAAAAGTGTTTATTAGAGATATGTGGCATGTTGAGGAAAAGTGTTTATTAGAGATATGTGGCATGTTGAGGAAAAGTGTTTATTAGAGATATGTGGCATGTTGAGGAAAAGTGTTTATTAGAGATAGGTGGCATGTGGAGGAAGAGTGTTTATTAGAGATAGGTGGCATGTGGAGGAAAAGTGTTTATTAGAGATATGTGGCATGTGGAGGAAAAGTGTTTATTAGAGATAGGTGGCATGTGGAGGAAAAGTGTTTATTAGAGATATGTGGCATGTGGAGGAAGAGTGTTTATTAGAGATATGTGGCATGTTGAGGAAAAGTGTTTATTAGAGATATGTGGCATGTTGAGGAAAAGTGTTTATTAGAGATATGTGGCATGTGGAGGAAAAGTGTTTATTAGAGATATGTGGCATGTTGAGGAAAAGTGTTTATTAGAGATATGTGGCATGTTGAGGGAAAGTGTTTATTAGAGATATGTGGCATGTTGAGGAAAAGTGTTTATTAGAGATATGTGGCATGTTGAGGAAAATTGTTTATTAGAGATAGGTGGCATGTTAAGGAAAAGTGTTTATTAGAGATATGTGGCATGTTGAGGAAAAGTGTTTATTAGAGATATGTGGCATGTTGAGGAAAAGTGTTTATTAGAGATATGTGGCATGTTGAGGAAAAGTGTTTATTAGAGATATGTGGCATGTGGAGGAAAAGTGTTTATTAGAGATATGTGGCATGTGGAGGAAAAGTGTTTATTAGAGATAGGTGGCATGTTGAGGAAAAGTGTTTATTAGAGATATGTGGCATGTTGAGGAAAAGTGTTTATTAGAGATATGTGGCATGTTGAGGAAAAGTGTTTATTAGAGATATGTGGCATGTTGAGGAAAAGTGTTTATTAGAGATATGTGGCATGTTGAGGAAAAGTGTTTATTAGAGATATGTGGCATGTTAAGGAAAAGTGTTTATTAGAGATATGTGGCATGTTGAGGAAAAGTGTTTATTAGAGATATGTGGCATGTTAAGGAAAAGTGTTTATTAGAGATCTGTGGCATGTTGAGGAAAAGTGTTTATTAGAGATATGTGGCATGTGGAGGAAAAGTGTTTATTAGAGATATGTGGCATGTTGAGGAAAAGTGTTTATTAGATATAGATGGCATGTGGAGGAAAAGTGTTTATTAGAGATATGTGGCATGTTGAGGAAAAGTGTTTATTAGAGATATGTGGCATGTTGAGGAAAAGTGTTTATTAGAGATATGTGGCATGTTGAGGAAAAGTGT
>NW_028234408.1:14684927-14689917 GCF_977035675.1 Penaeus japonicus
TTATTGAACCTTTCCCAAATGTTATATATATATATGATATATATATAAAAGTAATATATTAATATAGTATATATATATATATGTAAAGATGTGTGTGTGTGTGTGTGCGTGTGTTGTGTGGTGTGTGTAGTGTGTGTGTATGTATGGGGGTATGTATGTATATGTTTATAATAATATATATATATATATTAATATATATATTTTTTTGTTTTTTTTATATATATATATATATTACTAATTGATATATATATGTATGTATTATGTACGTATGGATAGTATTGTTATATATATATATATATATATATATATATATACATATATATACTTTGAATCTGTGAGACAGTAAAGCACCAGGGAAGGCGATAAAACATATGTAGTTGACAGTACACATGGTATGTTTTATGACATACTGTTCCCCATTACCTTTTTAACAAATTTTATAAACAAACAAGAGAGTCAAAGGGCTGGACCTGCTAAACTGTTTTGCCAAAATGTTTAACGCATTGTTTGGTTTACAAGCAAAAAGTGAATTTTTAACTGAGCAAACTTTACAGGCTATTTCTTCTTGAGGCGAAGTTGCGAAGGGAACTTTTCGGAAGAAAGAATGAGGCGCGAGAGAGAAAGATGAATTGAATATTTATGTAATTAGGGGCGTGTGTGTGTGTGTGTGTGTGTGTGTGTGTGTGTGTGTGTGTGTGTGTGTGTGTGTGTGTGTGTGTGTGTGTGTGTGTGTGTGGAAAAGACAGACAATAGAGACAGAGAGATAAAGCCGCATCGACAAAATACACAGTTATTATTAATTGATGGTACCAATGGTTGAGGTGATTTTGTATTGCGTATGTAGGAGTACATCGCATTGTAATCTGCTATACTCACGCCAGAGTATGCGTATATGTATATATATATATATATATATATATATATATATATATATATATATATATATATATATATCGTAAGTATATATATAGCATATCTTAGTATATTATATATAATATATATATATATATATATACGTATATAAAATGTTAATATATATTTAGTACTTATAACATATATATTGTATAATATAATATACTATATATGTACAGTATATACTTATTATATGATATATATATATAATATATATACAGTATATATACGTATATATATAGAAATGTATAATATTATATTATAATTAATATACTATATACGTAGTATATAATATATAATATATATATATATATATATATATATACACGTATATATATATATAATATATATATATATTATATATAGTAGTATAATATATATATATTACTATTTATAGCGTATAGTATATTAGATATATATATATATATATATATATATTATATATATATATATATATACGTATATCTATATATGTATATGTAATCTAATAATATATATATATATATATATATATATATATATATATAATAAAGAATGATTTAATTAAAATTTGATGTACTATCGAAGCAACTCGACTACATGCAAATACACTGTATATGGTACTTATGGTATAAAATCCTTTATAGCTAGACTTTGTCTAACTTTTAACATTAATAATTAAACGGAATAAAAGGCAGGAAAATAATTTTCCATACAGCATATTTATCTTTGCGAACAGCGTCCTGGTTAGTTAGCTTCAGTGACTGTACTGAGTTCAAGCCCTTATATACATTTCTATTTTATGAGATGCTAAAGAGTGAATACCCAAAGGACATTCTTTTTTTACTATAGGATAGGTACATTTATTTAATTAGATGAAAAGAGAATGAACATGTGGAAGAGTAAATAGATTACTGTAGCATAAAAAAAATTTCCCGGCAATATCATTATCATTTTCTTTATCTTTTAATAACACTTTACTTCTAAGTTATTTCATGAGAAATACCGTAAATAATGCATTTCATTGCACTGCAGTATCTGACATTGTAAATATCGATTACTAAAGTGTGTGTAGACGTACATATATATACAAACATGCATACATACATATATATATATATATATATATATATATATATATTTTCTTATATATATAATGTTGTGGACGTGTGTGTGTGTGAAGTGTGTGTGGTGTGTGTTGTGATAGTGTGTGTGTGTGTGTGTGTGTGTGTGTGTGTGTGTTGTATGTATATATATATATATATATAGTGTATATATATATATATATATATATATAGTTATATATAGGTGTTTGTATTAACAGTGTGGACATTTGGGTGTTGTTTGTTGGCCATTGTTTTTGTTTTTTTTTTGGAGAGTTTTTGGAGGTTTGTTTAGGTTTATTAGTCATGGTTTTATTTGTGTTTTTCTTTTTGTTTTGTTTTTTTATTTATAATGTTGGATTTTAGGTGTTCTTTTCCCTCTTTTATTTTTTTTAATTATATATTATATTTACATTACATATACAGTTTCAAATACAACACATACACACACTATCACACAGCACACACGCACACACATCAACACACACAACACATCACACCACACCATCACACACACACACTTATTTTTTATTTTAAAAATTTAATATATATATATACTGATTAGACTTTTTACTATATATAATATATATATGTATGTATATATACATACTTACACATATGTGTTAGTTATTTCATGAGAAATACGGTAAATATTTAACAATGCATTTCACTGTATATATTATGCAGTTTGCACTGCAGTATCTGACATTGTGAATATCGTATACTGAAGTGTGTGTGTAGACGTACATATATATACCAATTTACATACATACTCTAAGACATATATATGCACACACGCACACCACATATAACATACGTATATATAGTATAGATAGATAGATAGATAGATAGATAGATATATAGATAGATAGATTATAGATAACATTATAATATATATGTATATATGAATATATATACTCTATGTGTGTGTGTGTGTTATGTGTGTAACACACACCACATATATAGATCCAAGTATATTGTTAATCATAACATAGATATATATATATATATATATATATATATATATATATATATATTCTTAATAATATCATATATATATAAAAAATATATATATATATTTATATACAATACACACATGTGTGTGTGTCTGTGTGCGTGCTGTGTGTGTTGTGTGCTGTACTTGCACTTATACTTATACATTTTACATACATTCACACACCACATTGCACACATGGCACACACCACACGCACACATACAACATATATATATATAATCATAGACTAAATATATATATACATATATAATATATATATATATATACTTAATTTATATATATATATCATATATTCATAAAATATATATATGTATTATTATATACCATTAATATTTATTATATATATATATATATTATATATATATATACATTATCCGTTATGTAATCCTATATATATATATATATATTATATAATACTTAAATATATATATATATATATAATTATATATATAACTTATATATATATATTATATATATATATATGATATATATATAAACATACAAATATATGTGTGTGTAGTCTTATACGTAAAATACAATATTATATATATATATATAATATTATATATATATAATATATAAAATCTTTATATATATATACATATATATATATATATATATATATATATATATAACTATATATATAATTATATATATACAATTTACATATGTACATTATCATCACACACACAAGACACGCACGACACACACACACTCTCATCTAAACATACACACACACCCACACACATTACATTATTACACACACACACACACACTTATATACATACACACACATATATATATATATATATATATATATATATTTATACATATATATATACATATATACATATGTATATATATACATATGTATATATACATATATATATACAATTATTAATATATATATACATATATATATATATATATATATATACAACTTTAATTCGTTATATATATATCATATATATACGACTAGTATATATATATATATAATATATATATATATATATATATATATGTGTATGTGTTTGTGTGTGTGTGTGTGTGTGACATGTTGGATGTGTTTGTGGTGTGTGTGTATTCATCTTGGTGTGTTTTGTGTGTGTTCTCTGTGTATGTTAATGGAATTACAACATACATATATATAGGATATATATATTAACAATATATATTATATATATTATAACTAGTATATATAATTCATATATAAAACTATACGATATAATATATATATATATATATATATATATATATATTAATAAGTATATATATATATATACATACATACATACATATATATATATCATATATATATTCATATATATATATATATATATATACATCATATATAACTATATATATATACATATATATATTCATATATATATATATATACATAATACTATATATATTAGGATAATATATATATATATGAATAACAAATATTATATATATATATTAATATATTATATATATATATATACACATATATACATAACAATATATATATATTATATATATATACTATATATATATATATTGAATAACTAATATATACATACATATATATATATAATAATATATATTATATATATATATTAATAATACTATTATGAATCACTCATTAATATATATATATACAAATATATATGAATAACTATATACATATATCTCTATATATATAAAATATATATATAACTATATAGATATATATATATACTATATATATAGATATATATACTCATATGTATGGTATATAAACACACGCACACACATACAAACAACAACACACAAACATACACACACCAACAAACCCCACACACCAACCCACACCCACACCCACACACAAAAACACACACACTCAACACACACACATACACACATAAATACACACACACACACACACACACACACGCACACACACACACACACATATATATATATTAGTATATATTATATATATATATATATATATAT
>NW_028234408.1:14745017-14747517 GCF_977035675.1 Penaeus japonicus
TCTCCTTCGTCTTCTCCTCCTCCCCCTATCTCGCCTCCTTCGTCTTCTCCTCCCACCCTCCTCGCCTCCTTCGTCTTCTCCTCCCGTTCTCCTCGCCTCCTTCGTCTTCTCCTACTCCTCCTCCTTCTCTGCCCCCACCCTCCTATCCCTCGTCCTTCGCCCCCTCCACCTCTTGCTCCACATCCCCAGCACTACCTGACGATGGCCGGAGGAACCATCGCCATTCCCTTCGTCATCTGTCCCTTCCTGTGCCTCGGGGAGGATGACCCCGCCAGAGGCGCCATCGTGTCCACCATCTTCTTCCACTCCGGCATCATCACCCTTCTGCAGACGACCTTCGGCGTCAGGTAGGAGGATAAACAACGAAAATGAGTATGCGAGGCAGAGAATATTTTCTCCTTTTTCAGTTGGCTAAATTATTATTTGGAACGTGTATCATGAAGACTGCTCTGGGTTTATCTCTGTTTTACAAGGTGCATCATTGTTCAATCGAAAACAAACAAACCTGTTTATATAGCACACGACTTTCCACGACTTAGCCCTACGTTGAATAGACGTCTTAACATGCTTAGCGCTACAGCTTCCTTGCAGGTAATCCACACAGCGTTTCTTTATCTTCTGGCCACTGCTTCCGTCACGTATTCGTTCCTCGTCTATACTATGACTCTGTTTAGAAAAAATACTTTTTTTTAGATCTATAAATAATCAATTGATGTATCATTATCATTACTCGGAAAAAGGTTGCCGTTTAGTTAAAGCAGTGAGGTTATGGAAGATTAATGACGGAGCAACACTAATTTTATTAGGAAATTCAATGTAGAAAGAAATGAGAAAAAATAAAGAAAACTGAATACAGAATACAATAGCAAATCAAACATATGCATATGATATTCATTAGACATAATAATAATGATAGCAAACATGAAATATAAATACAAATGGTTATGTCAGAGAGAGAGAGAGATAGACAGACAGACAGAGAGAGAGAGAGAGAGAGAGAGAGAGAGAGAGAGAGATGAGAGTGAGAGAGTGAGTGAGTGAGAGCGGGAGTGAGAGACAGAGAGAAGGAGAGAAAGAGAAGGGAGAGGAGAGGAGAGAAGGGAAATTGCAGAGGGGAGAGAGAGACATAGAGAGAGAGAAAGAGAGAGAGAGAGAGAGAGAGAGAGAGAGAGAGACTTTTTTTACTTTGACAAGTTTATTGAGACAAGTGATTACGTACATCTCATAAGGATGAGGTAACATAGGATATCCTCACCCCAATCTTAGTCCCTCTTTGGGATCACATATATGTTACAAAATCTTACAGCTATGTCAACATATTGAAATATATACAGAACAAAAGGTGAATCAATCACAAGCATAGAGAGTTATGTCTACATATCAGGAGAGCGATATAACAGTATAAATCATCTACCCCAGCATACTCCTCTCCTGAGGTCACATAATTACATACTTGAAAATGTGACGCACATATATGTTAATAAAGCATATGTATGCACCTGGAGGAAAGAATTTATCAGAAAGTCAAAAAATATGTTTATATTCAACAGGATGATATATCTAAAATCATATTAATCCACATCTCAATAAAATCATACTCGGGCTATCATAGTCTTAGCAAAAGGGAAGTCACAATCGGATATACACAGTTGTCAACTACAATTATGTAATCGATCCAAAGTGTTTTGTAGTTCTTCAAAATTTTTATTACCTGGCCATTTTTAAACATCCATACAGCTTGTTCGGGGAGTCCAGCTATCTCTGAGTTTCTGTAAATCTGACGCATGGGACACTGTAAGCTATACTGCACTAAGGTGTGTGACCATAGTGATCTACACACCCTGTACTCTTTTTCCTGTTCACCTGTCGGGATACCTAACTCCCAATAGTATTTATATTCTAACCTAATTCTAATATGCACAGTCTTTCCACTTGTTCTTGTCCCTCCCTTAAGTGAAGTCTGTGTTCATCGCTAGATGCATATAGTGCTGCAAGGTTTCACTCGTCTCAATCGACTCGCCGTTGTTAATCTCATCATAGTCTAACTGTATCCCCTTAATATTGCTCCTTGCCTGCTTAAGAGTCTGAGAGAGAGAGAGAGAGAGAGAGAGAGAGAGAGAGCGAGAGAGAGAGAGAGAGAGAGAGAAAGAGAGAGAGAGAGAGAGAGAGAGAGAGAGAGAGAGAGAGAGAGAGAGAGAGAGAGAGAGAGAGAAAGAGAGAGAGAGAGAGAGAGAGAGAGAGAGAGAGAGAGAGAGAGAGAGAGAGAGAGAAAGAGAGAGAGAGAGAGAGAGAGAGAGAGAGAGAGAGCGAACCAGAAAGGCCAAGACATTTCTGTAGTCCCCCCTGAACTTTCCGTTTTCTCTCCCACCCAACCTTCCGTTTTCTTTACCAGGCTCCCCATTATCCAGGGCGGAGACTTCGCCTATTTGGTGCCCACGATCACCATTCTGACGACTTCCTTCGCGTCCTGTGAAACCTTACCTTTGGGGAACATAACGGA
>NW_028234408.1:14805017-14807517 GCF_977035675.1 Penaeus japonicus
CTACACTTTGCCATCCTAAATAGCGTAGAAACACCAGCTTTCTTTAGAGTTAAAACCACAGGCCATAAAACCAGACCTTCCGCACAAAGCGATCTGGTCTTGCCTGTTATTTACATTCCTTATAAAGGCTCCCCTTCCCCGTCCCTATAAACATTTCTAAAACCGCTTCCTAAGACTGGGAGCTTCGACATCCTCTTATTTAGCTTTTAGTCGTTGGTTGCATATTTGGCCATTTCTCTATTTGCTTCTTTTTCGTTTTTAACAATTATTATCGTCATTGCCGTCATCATCATAATCATAATCATCATTATTATCTTCATCATCATAACCATTATCATCGTTATCATCTTCATCATCATTATCATCCTCATCTTCATCTATATTGCTTTTATCAATTTCATTATCATTATCATCATTACTAGCATCACTGCTATTATAATCATCTCCATCTTAATCTTCAATTCTATTCTTAATCTTCATCTTAATCTTCATTTTCATGGTCATGTAAAGGCCAATGTTTATCGTCATCGTCATCGTTTTCGTCATTGTCATCATCGTCATCGTTCTCATTATCACTTTTATCATCATTATTATCATCATCATCTGATGGAAGTTGCCACGGTAGAAAAGGTCAAACAAACTATTCGCGTGAGTCCATATGCAAAAGCAAATCTACATTCCTTTTTGCCTCAACTTCATATTAATGGTGAACTCTATTCTAGACACGAAAATGAAAATAAAACTCAGAAGAAAAATGTTAAAAATGAAGACTTGTACTGCTGAAGGCTAAGAAGGGAGAAGAAATAACGTGCTATTTATCTCCCGTGAGAGTGAATGTTCTCATTTCTCGCCGTGTTAAAATGCTCCACGTTACATCACGCTCAACAGTAGCAGCAACCTCCAAGCTGAGAGTCAGGCGAGATGAGAGACTTCGATGATGTCAGAAGTGGCCAAAAAAGAAGTGAATGGGATGAAGGATGACTGGAGAGAGTTGAAAGATAACGATATGGATGGGAGAACAAAAGAGAGAGCAGGAGACAAAGCGAGTCCTTCTTTATACAGACGAACACGATACAAAAGCGAAGGACGAATCCGAAATAAAATGGACGAGAATTACAATCCACGAGATTATAATTCTTCATTATTTGATATGTATGTGATGAGAGCAACTACGGTTATTAGTCTAATAGGGTCGTCAAAGTGAAAAGGATCCTTAACATGCGGTTATGGAGATTATTCAAATGATATGCCTTGAATGGATTTTTAAGCCCTAATCTATCTCTTAGTCGGTGTTAAAATTTTTAAAAAATCCTCCTCGCCCTTCGTTTCTTAAACATATTATTATAGTCCAATCTATCAAAACAGCAGACGAATATTATTCTGGCCAACTCTTAAAATGACGTGTCAGAACCTCACTCTACATATTCTAACACCCTTCCTTTCCTTTGTCTTTCCTCGTCTAAACTTCTCTCTATTTACAACGCTTTAACTCATCCCGGCTCTCTTTACGGCCCTCGGCGTAGGCTGACTCGCGACTTTTAACAGACCAAAGCGCTTCCTGACGTCGAAGTAACGGAGTCTTCCGGCCCGATCAGTCTCTCGATCGGATCGGTGTGTCGCCTGAAGAAAAACACGTCACTTACTCACTCACTCACTCACTTTCCATCTTTTTTTTTATTGTATCCTTTGTTTTATAGCCATTTCGTGTCGCGTCACAATAGAGCAATGCTATAAATAACCGCAGTGAATCTCTTTATTGCAAGGTATTTCTGAATTTGCAACGGAAGGACGAAGGAGACACTGAAAGATTTCGAGTAAGCTTCCCTGCATGCCGACACGTGTTCAAGTTAGATACGTCCGGGACAAACGCGTTTCTTTTGCTAACGCGTTCACGAAAGCATCGGGAATGTCGTGTGCCGATTCCGGGCGCTTGGAAGGGCATGGGAACACATGCGCTCAGAGAGAAGGGTACCACGCAAGGTATTGGAACAAGAATGTACCAGGGCGAGAGTCCGGGCGAGGGACTTCATCTGTGGGAGGGAGGAAGCGCTGGGGGGTGGGGAGGAGGAGGAGGGGGCAGGCGCGGAAAGTGGGGGAGGGAAGTCGGGAGCAAGAGAGAGGTCGGTGTAGCCTACCTTGGCTCACCAGGTGCGAGTCGACTCCCGCGCACATCACACGTGGAGTAAGGGGCTCATTCGGCGGCTCGACCTCGCGTGTTGTGACGCGTCTGACGGTCTCTCTTGCACGCGCGTGTGTGCGCGTGTGGGTTCGGTGCTTTGTGAAGTTATTCTGTATCCCATCGGTGAGAAAAACTGTGTGTGTATATCGTATAGTGTAAAAATAAATTGAGTGATTAAGGTGAGCACATGTTGCATTATGTTGTATGTGGAGTGGAAAAGAAATCTAGCAAATCAATGTTTCATGGAATGATTTCTGAAAAGCAAGTTTAAATTCCATTCGATAAAAGATACGAAGTATGGATCTATATAATGGAACGCAC
>NW_028234408.1:14837517-14840017 GCF_977035675.1 Penaeus japonicus
GTGAGTATTTGTTCTAGGAGAACATATATATATTGTGTCTGTTTATTTGTTTCTCGTGAGATTTATAGAATGAAACACGTATGGCTTTCGAATACACGAATTTCAACTTAAAAAAGTCTAGAGACGTAGAAGTCAAGGACACGAAGGAAGGAAAAGAGAGAAAGGGGAGGTTGAAGAGGAATACTGTGGGGAGAAGGGAGATAGGGAGAAGGGGAGGGAGGAGTAATTTGGCAAAGGGTGAGAGACAACCCTGGTGGGAATGGAAGATGGGAAATGGGAGGGGATCGGGCAAGGGCGGCTGAATAAGGAGGCGATAGGGTTTGTCAAGTGTGAAAGACGGAGCGTGAACGGCTGAGTCTGGGAAAATTTGGGTTTTATAAGGGAGGGAGAGAGAGAGAGAGAGAGAGAGAGAGAGAGAGAGAGAGAGAGAGACAGACAGAGAGAGAGAGAGAGAGAGAGAGAGAGAGAGAGAGAGAGAGAGAGAGAGAGAGAGAGAGAGAGAGAGAAAGAAAGAGAGAGAGAGAAAGAAAGAGAGAGAGAGAAAGAAAGAGGGAGAGAGAGAGAGAGAAAGAAAGAGAGTGAGAGAAAGTTTTTAAATTGACACATATGGTAAATACTAGATTATCAGAATGGCAGCGATCAAGTATTATCACTACATCCGATTCCATTAAATATCTGGTGAAGCGATTCAAGAGAAATTATAGTTTTCTCACAGTATCCCCTAAGTACAACTTGGACAGGACCGTTCCCATGTAACGCACGACCAACGCTCGTTCCGTCATTTAGTTGAAACTTTATCACTGTCAGATTGATTCACCCTTGCTTCAAATTCGGCAAACCTGATTTGTGATTTAATACCTTTTAGAATGTAGGGAATGCACCTATTACTACAGAACAGATTAGAATATATGAATTATATTAGAAATACGATGAATTCAGATAAAGATAGTAAAGTAGCTCATCCTGCTTTGTGAAAACTGTTAATCTACTTCATGCATTTTTTTCAACTACTGCAACAATCAACTTAGATCGAAATCCTGGAAATATATGAAGAACTAGGACACTGCATGGAAAGTACTCCACACAAACATACATCTACATGCAATTACAAAATACTCAAATATTGCCACACCACTTTAGATGTAACACGGTATGGTGTGTTGTGTATTTTACGTGACTCGAATAGTTGACCTCTGCACGTACGGTAAACAGTGAGAGAATCACTTTTAAAGAGAACACCACACAGGAGATTGATTAATTGATTGGAATGACGATTATTATGATTGTATTTAAATGTCACTGAGTATTTAGATAACTACAAATCAAATACACATTGGTATTCATGTAAATTCATATTACGGTAAATGAGTGTGAATCATTCTTAAGGATATCATACACGAGTGGTGAGGTAGCTTAACACTGAACACTTCCATATTTGTAATCACACAAATGGGATCTCTCACATAGGCACGAGTGACTAGCCCTCGTCCAGAAGTATGAAAGAAAGGATCCTATTTCATTACCTGATAAACGACTAGAAGAAACAGGTTAAGTGAGCGTTTGGGGTCAGTGGAATGGCGAGAGAAGGAGAGGGAGGGAGAGAGAGAGAGAGAGAAATACACAGAGAGAGAAATACAGAGAGAGAGAGAGAGAGAGAGAGAGAGAGAGAGAGAGAGAGAGAGAGAGAGAGAATTCAAATTCAAAATTCAAATTCAAAAACGTTATTCCATAAATTTCAATAGTTATTCTTAGAGAGTGAGAGAACAAAATATCAAATGACAAATGATATATTTCAAATAGAATAAAAATCAGAAGCAAAGATTTCCGTCTCAGATATTCCTGAAAAGGGAGGAACAGCCTTGCTTCATCAACTCGTCTGCATTAATGGTCAGTCGTTTCCGTTCCTTCGCTGTCATGCTAACCAGTGTGACGAGAAGTTAGATTTTAAGGAAGAGACATTTTTTTCCATTTGCTGTCAGTAAATGGAGAAACTTGTATTCCTTGACTGGGGTCTTTTTCCTCCTTGTTACATAGTCCTAACATCTTCAGACGTATGTGATTCTGACCGATGGTTCTTAACTAGGGGGTTCGCTATCCCAGAGGGCCTTTGTAAGTCGTGGATTTCTCTTGACATATGTTGTGCTTTGTTTTTTCCAGGATTTTTCTTTTATTTAGAGTTTGCCTTATAATTCAGTGGTAATGTTTAATCATGCGGTTGGTTAAGTGAGGTCGTTATGGCAGAATGTTCAGAACTACTGATATGGACGATATACGAAACTATTTCCGCAGACGTATTATGGTGTCAGAACTTGTCGATGTGAAAAGGCATATAATAACACATATTTATTTGTAAAGACTACAGTTATTTGTCATTCATTACAAGATACAAGAGAGAAAGGTTGTGTCTGTTCACCTCTTTCTCCTACAACATTCATCTGTTTTTCTCTTGTTGCCCGTCTCTTTCTCTCCCAAGTTCTTATTTCTCTCTCTCCTTCCTAAT
>NW_028234408.1:14855017-14862517 GCF_977035675.1 Penaeus japonicus
ACATGTGTGGTTTTGGATTTGGATTTGGTTCTCGTAGATAGTCTCACTTTATTTGTTTACCTGCTTGATGAAGGACACACACACACACACACATATGTGTATATATATATTTTTATTCATAACTCTTCTCTTCACTCTCCCCCTATCTCTGTCTATCTCACTTTCTGTATTTGTGTGTGTGTCTCTCTCTCCCACATCATTATCTCACTCCCTTCTGTTTCTCATTTAAGATTACACACCAATAACTCTTTATTCATGTACTCTCTCTTGTACTATAAGCGCATCCGTCCCACAATGACCCGCAGTGCTAAATCTGGCTGCAGAAACTTTCACACTGATCGCTGTAACCATGGCGACGTTCGACCCCAACGACGTAACAACACGCGGAAAAAAAACATTAAGGAAAAATATATACATGTATATGCATATATATATTTTTTTTTTCTGTCTCAGATTTCGAGTATGGTGTATTATTACTGTAGGAGGAAACTTGGTGCCACGTTTCGACCCATCCATCGCGATTTTCGGGTGATTTGCAGAGGTACGAGTGTCGAATCCAAAGGGGAAAGGGAAGGAAGAAAGTAAAATTTTTCTTTTCTTATTTACAGCGCCAATTATTTCCTTTTTTAAGCCGGTAGTTTACGATGAGAAGAGGAAATAAATATCTGATTTTTAAGAAGTTTTTAGGAAAGAAAATCGAATCAAGAGAAATCACACATTGTGATAGAGAGAGAGAGAGAGAGAGAATGTACAGAAAAAAAAACCCTTCAAAGCAACGACTCTCTGGAAGCCAACTGATCACGATTTACCAAGCTCTTTCCTTGGCTGATTGAGGGAATTCTTTGCAGCGTCCTGACCAGCCACAGGTGACTCACAGCACAAGGGAAACAAAAAGCCTCGACAACCTGCACATAGCCGCGTGTATGTGTTCGCACGCCATGAGGCTGCTTGGAACCGAGATAGGCACAGCGGTTCCATGGTGGTTCTCATGGCCAGTCTGACGGACGGACTGGTTGGCTCTCGACAGTCTGCTCTTTAGTTGCGGTACTTAGGAAAATTTATTACGATGATGTTACGATTTTCGGTGGTCTGTAATTACACTCGCTCGGGTATTTGATGGGCGCAGTGAAAGCCTGCTGTTGACCTTATATAAATAGCTTGTGAGTATATATGTTTATGGATAGACAGACATATATATATATATATATATATATATATATACATACACATACATAGCTAGATAGATATATATGAGAGAGGGGATTTTTATTTATTTATTTTATCTCCAGGCATTCTGTTTCTTCTTTACTGTGTTTACGAAGCATATTTGTTTTGCATTTCCTTGGTATGCAGGCACTGAAACGTTTAAATAAAATTGTTTAATCATCATTGTTTCCCACGAAAGAGAATAGGGATATGATGTTTTTGTCAATGTTGTGTTAACAAGAATGCCAGTCTTTGTTTCATTTTTTATGTTTAGGTAAAAAGTAGAATAGTCACGAATGCTTGGAAATGTCAGCTTGATATTCAATACTTGTTTTCGAAAAGTCGTCTTAGAGAAAGTTTAACGGTGTAGCGTGAAGCAGCTTCGATTATGCATGTGCTTGTGCTATGATGGAAAGTAATAACAAATATCTTATCAAGCCTATAATTATAATCTCCAGCTTTAAGTCAGCATGTAGATACTCTCTACCACATTGCACCCGTTGAAAGCAATTCCAGCATTGTTTAGTTTTACGAGACAACATGACAGTATGCAAAATATAGCAAGTACATCGATTTCCCTAATTAATGGTGAACTTTGCGGCCTCCAACGTAAGTCTTGGCGGCCGCAGCTGAGTCGGAGAGTGACTGTACAGAGCGCTAAACCCTCAGTTGGGAGCGACCCGTGGGAAGCGCGGGGCAATTAAGCGACCATTGATCACCCAGTAATGACATTGGATAACTTTAATTGCAGTTGATGTTAATTAGACATTATGGAAATCTGGAAGCCCGGTGAAACTGGTTGTAGTTTTTTTGCGGAGAAATGACTAAGTAAAAAGCTTGGATTGCTTTGAGAGTAAGATTTTTAAAAATGATAAGATTAAAGTCCAGGAGAAAGGAAGGTGGACAGAATGACACACAAGAAGTAGACAGATATAGACAGAGGTTAAGGCTAGGCTGAGAGAAAAGCATCTAGTAAAAGAGAGAGAAAGAGAGGCATAAACAAAAATAAAAATCTAGAACGAGGGAAATGAAAAGAAACCCACACACCCAATTCCTTCCAAAATTTCCAGAGATATTCGAACCAAAGGTTTACGCATTAGACACGCTCCATGTGTGTGAACCAAATACAGTGCACTACGATGACTTTTGGTCTCTTGAGCGCCTTCGAGTTCAAATGCCTGTCGACAGCTGTCATCGTCCCATGAACTCATGTTCTGGAGGCGCTCGACGGGAATATTACGTGCGTGACCATTAGAATGAATACGTTTTTTTTATCATCATTACTTACAAGCGTATTGCTGTTAAATTTAATGTCAGTCAGTTTCATATCATTCAGCATCAGATTTCCAGTTTTTGGCACATATTGCAATATTTTTAAAAGGTTTCTAACATGTCTTTTGCATTGCAATGAGGATCCGAAGCATGTCAACCTTGGACACTAAGCGATAGACCTGTAATTATACGGACATCAATAAACAAAATAATAGGATGGTCTTCCCTCTCTCTTTCTCTTAACCTCCCCATCACAATGTGTGTGTGCGTGTAATTGAATACATATGTATGTGTATATATATATATATATATATATATATATATATATATATATATATATATGTATCTATGCACACACACACACACACACACACACACACACACACACACACACACACATATATATATATATATATATATATATATATATATATATATTATATGTATGTGTGTGTGTGTGTGTGTGTATGTATGTATGTATGTATATATACATATAAATATACGTACAGTACTACATATCTATGCATATCCAGTATGTAGTTTTCTATACATATTTTCCCTTTTATCTGCTCCATTAAAGTCTCATGCATCATTTTTTGTCCCTCATATCCGGAAGGGCTAGCAACATTATAATTCCAACTTAAAAGGTAGAAAAACGAAATAATTGCCAGATTCTCACGATTATTCGATATGAAAATGCCTCGTTACTCGGAAATTCATTTTCTTGATCGCCAGAAACGGCACGAAATTAGGTGATTTTTAAGGCATTTAATTCTTCTCTTCTTCTCGTCTCGACCGCTTCCGGTTGCGTGCTCTTATGATGAAATGGGAAGTGAAAAGGACGATGGGAAGCAAGAATGCAATGCATGTGAGGTCTGCCACGTTTTGGGAATAGCAGTGTTAATGGATTTGATAATGGTGATGAGGATAATGTTGGTTGTAGTAATATAATTAACAATATTTGTATTTGTAGTAAAGATTATTAAAATGGTAACGACGACTATAATGATTATGATTAATGATATTTGCAATAGAAGTACTGATAATGGTGATAATACAGTCAACATTAGTATTTGCACGCATACTACATTCACCACTGACTAATGATGATGATGAAAAGAATAGCTGTGACGATAAAAACTATAGCAATATTATATAGCAATCATAACAACACCGGCGATAAAGACAGTAACAGCAAATAAATGCAATATCGAATCAGTCTCTATCCAGTGAGAGCCGAGAGTTGACTGACACCTTAGCTCACCCCGTGGGACTGAATGGTTAGTTTCACGGACGGCCGCCAGGGAGCTCCTTTTAACCGGATACGGTGTCTGATCGGACGCTTAGAGTGTTAAATTCAATGAAGGATGAACAGTTACTTCCTCTTCTTCGCTTTCCTAGAAGTAACAGGATCGTCTGGTGTGGATCGGCGAGCGGAGGAGATTCCCACGCGCTGGTAAGCTAGGAGAATGATATCGTGAGGAAGAAGGGTTAGCTCTGAGAAAGAAAGGAGAGAAAGGAAAGGAAAACAGAGAGGAAAAATAAGTTTATACCAATATAAGCAAATTAAGTTTATACCAATATATGATACTGCATTTCGACACACACACACAAACACACAGACATACACATTTATGTGTATGTGTATATGTATAATATTCACAAGAAAAAGGAAAGAAAGAATAAGAAAAGGAAAAAGAAGAAGAAGAAGAAGAAGAGAGAGAGAGAGAGGGGGGGGGGGGAGAATATAAAGAGAGAAAGAGAGAAAAGAAGAAGAAGAAGAAAAAAAAAGAATCTTAAGGTGGCGAAAGGTCTCGGAGGTCAATGAGGTATTTCAAAGGGCGTGACGGAAGTAAGCAGGCACGAGAGGGTTATTGTAAGGTGAGAGCTGAGTCATGTGTACAGGGGTTGTATAGCAGGTGAGATTACAGGTGACATGACGGGACGGAAGTGAAGGTGCTGTGCGAGTGTGAAAGTGAAATTGGAAAGTGCGAGGCGGGATGGGATGCATGCAGCGCACACAAGGGGTGACTCCGTGTAGACAAAGCTATAGGGCGTTAAAGGATGTAGTGAATGATAATTAACGTGGAATTAATTCATTGCAAGATGTGCGAGAATGATGTCAGATCCGTTGGTAGATCGAGAAATATCGCAAAGTGTTGCACGATGTTGACAGAGAGTTCAGCTGAAGCGTGAAATAGGTGTTCTGAACGTGCAGTCTCCTCAGGCAGAACATGGGTTGAGAAAAGTAGGAAAAAGTTTTTTTTTCTGAAACTGCAGGTCAAGTTATCGGTTACGCTGAACAAAGACAAAGTACACTGTGTTGAAATTAGACTGAAAACGTGTATTAGGGACGACGACAGATTTTTGATGAAGGAAACTGTATGAGTGTGTTAGATGAATAAGTATTTCTTTTCCATCCTGTGATAAATGCAAATTATATGTATATACATACATACATATATATATATATATATATATATATATATATATATATATATATATATTAAATATTATATAACAATATACACACACACACACACACACACACACACACACACACACACACACATATATATTGGACGCATATATATATATATATAATATATTTATATATATATATATATATATATAATATACATACAATGAAATAATTATATTTATATACATAAATACAAGCATACACAGCATTAGATTGTTCCTCTCTCTCTCTCTCTCTCTCTCTCTCTAGCATCTCTCTCTTCTCTCTCTCTCTCTCTCTCTCTCTCTCTCTCTCTCTCTCTCTCTCTCTCTCTCTCTCTCTCTCTTACTCTCACACTCTCTCTCTCTCTCTCTCTCCCTTTCATCCTCTGCCACTCTCACTGTTGCATCCTCTAATTCGAAACACATAAAAAAATAAGAACAAACAAAAAAATTCAAATATTACTAAAAAAAAAAAAAAAAAGAGAGATGGAGAGAAAAATAAAGAGAGAGAGAGAGAGAGAAAACGTTAAAAAAAAAAACGGAGTGAACGATAAATGACCACAAAATAAAAAAACCTCAACGACAACAAAAAAAAGAAAAACAAAACTGAAATCCTCCCAAAGAAAAAAGATAGGAGCGTGACTAAGCAAAGACGAGGTAGACACAATATACAATAAACCAGACACAGATACACACAAGAACGAGAGGACGACTATTGCCACAAAGAAAGATCAAAGGTGAAGGTAAAAGGAGAAGGAAAGGAGAGGAGAAGAGCGACAAAGAAGAAGAATAAAAGAGAGAGGAGGAGAACGAACGAAGGTGAAGATAGAGAGATGGAAAGAGCGGTAAAAATGTGGAGAAAGAGAGGAGAGAAGAGTGAAAAATGTGAAGAATAAGCAGATAATAGAGAAAATGGAAGTGAAGAAGGCGATATAAGAAGAACGAAATATAGACAAAGAAAAATGGAAAGGAGAAGAGCGAAAGAAACAAGAGTGAAGGAAAGAGACAAAATAAGAACGTAATAAAGTAAAGAAAGAAAAGCGGTTAGAAGAGCAGAAAAGATGAAGAAAAGGAGGAGATCAGAGAGAAAAAAAAGTACGAAATAAAGGTAAAGAAAGAGAGGAGAGCAGAAGGTCGAGAAAGGAAGAGACAGGCTTTCGGTCGAGAAAAGGAGAGAGACAGGGTGAGGGCAGGGTGAAGTCCGGCGGCCGCAGTAGGTTAGGTTAGTGCTCTAGGGTAAGCAACCGGTGACTGCAAGTTCGGAGAGGAACTGATCGCCTCTTGTCCTATTTTCTTTCTTATTTTCATTCCTCTTGGTCTACTTTGTATATTCTGTTATTTGGTTTCTTCCTGTAATCATTCTTCTTGTTTTCGGTCATAATGGTTCTTATTTGTTTTCTCTTTCTCATCGTTAACTTGTTATTTTTGTTTATCTTGTAGTAATTTTCGTTATTAATATTTTTCTTCGCAGAATTGTTCTTCATCTTTTGATAAAATCCTCTCTGAATGATCAAATTGCCCATAATTATGTTTGTATTATTTACTTATTTTCTCTCTTATCCTGTGCCTTTGATTATTTCCTTGGATCTTTTGTAATACTTAATATTCCGTTCTTTACTTGTCTTCGTTTTTTTCTTCCTTTCCTCTTAGCCAGGTGTTCCTTGTGATTATCTTTCTCCTTTTGTCTTTATCCTCCTTGTGAGTGATTCTCTTTCATCACTTGATTATTATCTTGTCCTTCTATTGCAAATTATCACTATTTTTCATGTTATTCCTTTCTTGATGATGCATTTTTCCCTCGTGTAAGAGGAGATATGATTAATATTTTTTTCTTCATTTTACATCACTTCTTATAATGGCACACGGACTTTGTGACGTCGTGCGTTTCGCAAAAATATTCTGAAAACCTGTTCAAAGTTTTTGAAAAAAAAAGAAATAAAAAAAAATAAGAAAAAAAGTGTTTTCGGTGCACTGGAGTATCGGATGTGTGTACACCTTTAAGGATTTTTTTTTTTTTTCAATACTTTACGTATCTGTTCACCGACCTGTCTGCCTGATGCTGGGTTTACTTGCCTCTGCACTTTTTTTTTTTTTTTTTTTTTTTTTCATTTGAGGCTTCTCTCGTATACGCAGGTTACATTTTCGTAATTGCTAAAGTATAGAGGTTGTATCTGTATCTAAACAAATGAAGTATAAGTACGAGTGAACCCACAAACAAACAAACACACACACACACACACACACACAGAGAGAGAGAGAGAGAGAAAGAGAGAGAGAGAGAGAGGGAGAGAGAGAGAGAGCTGGAGAAAGGAAGAAAGAGAGAGGGAGAGAGAAAGAGAGAGAGAGAGAGCTGGAGAAAGGAAGAAAGAGAGAGGGAGAGAGAAAGAGAGAGAGAGCTGGAGAAAGGAAGAGAGAGAGAGAGAGAGAGAGAGCGAGAGATCCCTCTCAACACGCACTTATCATGCCGTTCACCAGACTTTCACCTTACGTCTGGCTCGGGACCATAAGGCCGTCTGCATCTTGCATGGGTCAGAGAATGACCTCAAGAGGCCAGATGTC
>NW_028234408.1:14877517-14892517 GCF_977035675.1 Penaeus japonicus
AGAAAAATTTTTTACTTTAAATATCTCTTTTGTACGAGCCTTTTGAAGTAGTTGTGGGGCTGTTCAAAGTAGGTTTTCAACTCTTTTTTGAGGTGTCTTGTCTCTACCAAACACCAGAGGAAAGTCAAGTTAGTCTAACGCAGGAAGGCATGAAGTGTTGGCATAGGGCACACGCACGGAATCACACACACACACACACACACACACACACACACACACACACACACACACACACACACACACACACACACACACACATACACACACACAGACAAAACAAACACAAACGGACAGGAATACAGAGAGAAAGAGAGACAGAGTGTATGAGAAAGAGAGAGAGGCGACGGAACGGGAGGGGGGGATTAAGGGGGGAAGGGTCAGGGGGCAGGGACGGAGATGGGGGATGGGGGTGGCGGGGGGAGGAGTTTAGTGCGATAGACATATCATTATTTTTTTTTAGATTCACGGTCAGTTTAGCGTCTCCTCCTCACCTTCAGGCTAGAAAGTATTGGCGAAGGGTTGCATGGGAGGGGCTAGGTGGGAGGGAAAGACGTGGGGGGGGAGCGGGGGTTAATGAGTGGATGGAGTTCGGAATGTTGTGTAGATGTAACCTGTGTAAGATGTTGATTTATATACAATATATATGCATATATATGTATATGTATAATATATATTACAAGTATATTTACGCATTATAGTGTTACATTTTCTTTTTGCAACATATACAATTTATACACCATTAGTTGAAGTTGTCTGAACTTTTTCTGACGCTCCTATCATGACCAAAAATGAATTATTTCTCTCTATTAAATAAAGAAAAAGAACAAGAAACACAGCAAGAAAAAAAATCTAACTTGGCCTGACCAACTTTAACGTAGCGACGATCTGCGAACCTTGAACACAGTCATCTTTTGTTCACACGGGTAAGGTGTAATAACGATGAAATAACACCTGCGTTGACTTGTGGAGAACATCTCCGACATAACAGCGCCTTCGGTTCTTCATATATTTATCTTTTATGTTCGGGGAGTGATGTTCTAGATTCTGCAGAAGGTGGCACGGAGGGAGGGTGGTCAGGTTGGAATGAGAGGGAGGGAGTGGGGGAGGAGGGGGGTGGAGAAAAGTGAGAGAGAGAGAGAGAGAGACGTTGAGAAAGATGCAGAGAGAGAGAGAGAGAGAGAGAGAGAGAGAGAGAGAGAGAGAGAGAGAGAAGGAAAAATACAGATCGAGTGAGAACGAGGAGACAAGTAAAAAATGGCATAACCTAAAAAAAAACTTGTTTACACAAAAGGAGACCTATAATAACACCCTAAGCAGTCCAGCATAACAAGGGATGGCACATTACTACGCGCAAATGACCGTATGCAACCTTCACGGATCATAATAATACGTATTCTTACAAGGTCTGAATGCCTAGTGTTGGTTGAAAGGTTGAACTATGGTTAAAACTTAGGGCTTTTGTTGATGAAAATGGACCATTATTTGAGTCAAGTCCAAATGCGGTTAGCAGATGTATATACTCCTTTCTTTATTAATTTCTGCAATCGTTTAGGAACGACATAATTACAGACTAAACCTACCCATACGAACGTGACAAAATATACTAATTATAAGCGTTGTAATTATCATCACAAATGTTAGGCCTATTTACTTAATGAACATACACCCCACTCCCCCCCCCCCCTCCCTCCTACACACAGAGACAATGAGGTGAAATCGCACTTATTTGCAAATGCCAGGAGGGGGAAAAAATAATTTTATGTCTTCTGTTTGCGCACCTGTTATCATGCACTGTCTCCACACACGTCCTATTTATGCTGTTGTTTGCCCTTGTTGGAGGCTCTTTCTTTCCCGTTGTTAAGTATTGTTCTCTGCAACGGAAGGAAAATAAGATCAGCATTTAATTCTCGCCAGTCAAGCCTTTAGACACATGTTTGTGACTGTCACGGTAATTAGAGGGGGGGGGGGGGCGCCGTCCATGCAGGCCACTTGCATTGTTTATCATGGAAGAGTCATGCACAGAGGAGTTGGAAGAGGAGGAGGAGGTGGAATAGGAGAAGGAAGGGAGGGAGGGAAGGAGGAAGGGAAGGAGGGAGGGAGTGGGAGGAGGAAGAGGAGGATACGAAGGGGAGCCGTGCAGACCACTTGCATTATTTTTCATGAAGCATTCATGAACAGAGTAGGAGGAGGGGGAGGAAGAGTAGGAGGAGGGGGAGAAAGGGAGGGAAGAAGGAGGAAGAGGAGAATACGAAGAGGGGGGAGCCGTCGTTCATGGAGACCACTTGCATTATTTTTCATGGAACAGTCATGAAAAAAGGAGGAGGAAGAAACAAAGGTGGAGGAGGAGGTAGAGGAAGTGGAAGAAGGAAGAGAAAGTAAGGGTCGTAAGAAGAAGAGGAGGAAGGAGGAAAGTAAGAGTATAGTAGGGGCGGGGAGAAGACTGCTACAGAAGAGGCAAAAAGAAGAGTCTGTAATTATGCAAAAAAGAGGAAAAAGGAAGAATGGGAAGAAGAGGGGTGAAGGAAGAGAGGAAGAAGAAAAGAAGAAGAGAAATGACTATGAATGATGATGATGATGATGAAAATGATGATGATGATGATGACGAAGATGATAAAGTAAAAAATAATAAAATAAATAAAGGAAAAGGAGAAAAAATGGGTTAGAGAACGACAACAAAGGTAGAAGAGAGAGAGAGAAAAAAAAAAACAAGGCACATGATCGAATAAAAGAAGACAAAGAGAAAGAGGAAGAAAAATAACAATGAGAAAACGAGAAACAAACATAAGAGACGTCGGCGGTGCCTGGCATGACGAACCCAGGCGCTGCTTTCTCCCGTATTCGCCGGCCATTTGGACACGGGCGAAACTCGGGGTCTGCGGTGAGCTCCTGTCTGGCCCTGAGTTTCCCATTCGAGTCTCTTGAGGGATACAGGAAAGCGTGACTGAGGGAGTGTCTCTTGGCGGCGTTAGATGTGTGGAATTCCTCCTCTTTCCTCTCTTATTTTTCTTCTTCCTTCTTGATTTCCTTAGCGCCTTCGTTCTTTCTATTTTTTTTTCTTGACCCTCCTCTATTTATTACTTTTGTCATCGTGATGGAAGCGAACACGCAAAGGCCGTTGGAGAAGGATTTCACATAATGAGCCAAATGATCTTGAAATCACATGCAGAGGGAAGATTTTGTGATAATACCTATCATAACAATGGTAGTTATAATAACTGCACCGATGAAAATGATGATAATTTTGAAAAAAAGATGGTATATCGACAAAACTAATTATAACTATTAATATCACTATTACTACTATAGTAATAAACAGTAACAAGAAAAACAACTCAACAGCCACAACCATCAACAGCAATGATATATTAATAACAAGAATTATCATGACAATAAGCTAATTTCTCTGAAGTTCCATTTAAATAAAACACCTTAACCGGGAAATATATGACATATTTTTACGGGAATAAAAATGACAAGGGTCGCAATTCACCCGAGATATCCAAACTAAAACCTTACAATCTTCCGTGTATATGAGTAAATATATATTACCTAACAACAAAATGAATGTTAAGATCCTTTATAACCAGTCATTCACCCGTGAACCACACATGTTTACAGAGAACAAGTAGTTAAACAAGTTCGTTTTATTATCATAATTACCATTACTGTTTCTAACACTTGGCAGCTGTCGTAAAGAAAACATCGCAGCCGTCTTATGCTATCATCATTTCTTAGGGTGGAGTGTGGGTTCTAGAGGTTATGGGGGTTAAGTTGTCTTTAAAATGTGTAAGGTTGTTGAAACTGGGATCTTGAAGTGGGGATGTAAGTTGGATATTGAAAGAGACGTGTCAGGTATTTCTGTATATGTTGGTATTATTTTTGTTGCTGCTGTTATAAAAGCTTGTATTACTTGAATTAACTGCTGTAGGAACGATGATAATGCAAATACTCTGCAATGGCTGTAAAATAGTTACTATTTTTACGAGGGTACCATTATCAGCAATTGCTAATATCCCTACTATTACTATCACTAATACCATTACTGCTATCACTGATTCTTCTCTTGCCACTATCAAAACGAACTCTTGTTTCCAATAATGGTGCTAGAAGATAAAAATGATGATAGGAAGTGTTAGCCAGAAGCACCATACAACCGCACAGAAATATCCCTTTCCACTTACCAACATCCTCTCCCCGTATCTTCATACACATGCAAACGCAGACATACATACACAAGCATATGAGATATGTGTAAGTATATGTAATATATATATATATATATATATATATATATATATATATATATATATATATATTATATTATATTTTATATATTATATATTATATAAAAAAAAAAATATATATATATATTATATACATATATAAATATTATATATATTATATATATAGATTATATATATATATATATATATATATATATATATATATATATATATATATATATATATATTATATATATACGGACCTTCCTCTCCCCAACGCCACACACACTCACGCTCACACACAAACACACACACACACACACATGAGAAAACCACAAAATAAATAATACGTGCGAACACATCCGGTATAATGACAGAGGAAAGACACTCATTATGTCTTAGGGAATGCGTTTATCTCTTTAAAGTTGTTGATTGTGGTTTCTTCAAGCTACTCTACGTGTTGCTTGGCACTTGCAAACACTACAGGCGGCAAACTGTTTACTATAGGAGATTGTGGCATTATCTAAACCTTGTTATTGATTTTTAAGTTTTATTTTTGATTTTGTTCATGGTCATCATTATTTTGGTCGTATGTCCCCTTTGTAGAAAAATATAGCGTGGATAAGCTTGCATGCAAAAGCACACACGCAAACTGAACCGAAAGATTCTCATTTAGATATACATGTAGGAAACATGGTAACCAGATTTTTTTTTTTTTTTTTTTGTCTTGTCAACAACTAAAACGTACATGCAAGGAGTGAATGTTTTCAGGCATTTTTCATGCAATGCCTCATGCTCTACACTTACATAGTGAACACTTGTATTACACAGTCGTATTTTTGTATTTACTTCTTGTTTGAGAGTATTTTTCGTGTTTGTAAATACGAGTGAGATTTCTTTCCCTTGTAACTGGAAACCATGAAACTTTCTGAAAAAAGAAACTAATGATGTGAAACATGACAACGATGATTCAAAAAGTCCTTTATATTTCACTATTCATGCTTTCTCTTTTACTTTCCTAACTTTCCTTACTGCCTCGAAACAGGAAAATTGAGACAGAAAAGCTAGTTTGACAAGACATTCAAATTGATATTTTTGCTTCATTAAAAAAAAAAAAAAATTGATTCTGTAATGTAATTTCAATGCTGATGTTTGCATAAAGTCTTTGTTTAAAATATTTGCCATGTAATATTGAAACGCAATATATAGGCTACGCTTTATGGATAAAAATGAAAAGATTCCATACGTAGATACAACTATATTAACATATAACACCTATGTACAAAACCTTATCATATAAACCCGATCACATTGAAAAAAAGAAAAGAAATACTCCATAATTCTTTCACCGTATTAAGATACCCTGTCAGAGGTAGGCGGAAAATATCTATAAATATAACCAGTTCTGATGCAGATTCATCTCGACATAAATTGGAAAACCACAGATTAAACCTACTTCCCAAGCCACATAGAGGATGGAAAGAAAACAATAGACCTTTCCCATGATAACTAATAACAGGAACAGCTTGCTTCCCGAATGAATATTTCATAAACGTTCCCACACAGAACTGACAAATACTTAATCTATTGGCCGTCCATATGCTGCTCGTTTATACGGTGTGAGACACGGAGTGGGGTCTCACCTGTCAGTTGGCCGTTCGTTGGTGAAGCGAAGAGAAGTGGAGAAGGCGTAGTGGAACATAGTGAAGAAAAGTAAATAACAGCACAGCAACAACAAAAATAGTAGCAAAAACAAAACGAAAAAAAAAAACTTAACGACAATAAGCAATTATAACGTACGACAACACGAGACCAGTGGAACGGAAATCAACATCTTTCTGGACAATTTGTGAATAACGGAAACGCGTTTAGTCAGAATTGATAATGCGTTTTTTTCGTGAAGATGCACTTTCGTCGCAAAAGGCCTTCTCATACGCTGGAGGAACCTCTTCGCTGGAGCCTCGTCGTCAGGAGGTAAGGCTACAACAGGTTAGAGTGGTAGTTGGAGTCTTGTAAAACCTTTTATTGTGGTTTGATATCCAGAAGAGAAACGAACAGTAAGTGGGTTTGATGTGTTAAATATTCAAAAGGAAAATTTGTATGTATAGTCGTGGTTTGTTTATGTGTTTTCTTTAATGTGGTATTGTTAATTAAGCGGTTAAATAATGACCACAGCACGATTTTAAGCAACAAATGTTCACCATGATGTCAATAGAGAAAATCAATATAAATAAAAACTCCATGCAAGATCAGTTATCAAGACTTAACCATTTTGAGAAGGAATCGTAATAACAACGGTAGGAAATGCAACCACCACCGACACAACAGCTATAACCTGGTAAAAACAATACATCGTATAGATAGATAGATAAATTGATATAGATATGTATATATTATATATATTTGCGTGTATATATATATATATATATATATATATATATATATGTATTATACATATTGTATATATGTATAGATAACTATATATTATATATATATAATATATATGTATTATACATATTGTATATATGTATAGATAACTATATATATATATATATATATATATATATATATATATATATATTTGTGTGCATATATATATGTATGTGTGCATGTATATGTATGTATATATATGTATATACATATATATATGTATATACATATATAGTATTAATATATATATATATATATATATATATATATATATAGTATGTATGTATATATGTATTATATATACATATGTATATACATATACATGCATACATACACACACACACACACACACATATATATATATGCATATGTATGTATGTATGTATGTTTGTATCACTGTCAGTGGATAAATAAAAAATACAATAAACATACAAATCTGACATAAAAGAATTTTATATCATTATCATTTCTTATATGCGCATACACATACACAAACACACCCTTCCTGCCCCCCCCCCCCACACACACACACACACAATGATACACACCTACACAGCTATACGGTAGGTCCGTGAGAGTATAAACAAAAGCGACAAGTTGTGAATCGCCAGGGAGAACCTTCGGAAAGGAAACACAGGAAATAACGGACGGATTTACATTTGTGGCGAGTTCCTCTGGAAGGCTGGAAACGGCCGCTACTTAGGGGGAGGGGGGGAAGGGTGTGGGGGGAGGAAGGAAGAATTGTTTTCAAAGGTAGTCGCTCTATCTTTCGCTCTACCTCTTATTTCGCTTTCTTCCATTCGCTTCTTCTCCATCCCAACTCTATTTATCGCTTTACCTCTATACTGCTTTCTTCCATTCGCTTCCTCTTCATCCCATTTTTTTTTTCTTCTCTTCAGTTTGCTACTTCGACTTGTGTCCATCGGTTTATATTTGCGGTTACTGATGTCTCGAGCCAAACACAACTGACCTCTGATCTTCTTTTGTATACTTCGCTTCTATGTCTTGTCTTGTGTCTATTTGCCCGGTCTCTTGTTTCCTTCCTCCTCCTTTTCTACTTTTGGCCGTTCATTCTTTGGATTTTGCTTTTCTCCCCATTTTTCTTTTTTTCTTCTTCTTTTTTACCTCGTCATTTGTTCTCCGACCCTTTTCTTTTTTCTCCCTTTTCGTTTCTCTTTTCTCTGTATCCGTTTCTCTACTTTCTTTCCGTTTCTCTTTTCTAACTTTCCTTTGGTCTATATGATCTGGGTGTTACACCACGTATGTCAAGCATTTCTGTTTGCCTATTTAACCCTTCAGCGGCCAACCGTAAACAAGGCTGCGATGGTAGATGCCAATTACTGTTTATCCTCGATATTGTCGATCAATTACCTCCATACAAACTCTTACTTGCCTATATCTTAAGTATATTAGGTAAGACAGAAATTGTTTCATGCGAATGAAATAGATCCATTTCAAACCATTAAAAGAGAATAAAGCATTGAGATGGATTTCCTTTCAAATCCTTGTAATTCACCGCGAATTAGGACATGGAGGAGTAAACACATCAGCATAGCATGGAAGGGCAATTTAGGTTCGCTTATACAAGGCGTGAAGGACCCATGGCGTTGACCTCATTACCTAAGCGTGGAACGGAAATTCTAAGGTTATATGATTAACCTGCTTTATTTATCCTAAATTCGATATAGTTCAAAAAGGTTATGTCACATACATCTTTTGCTGTTGGCAATTTTAAATATTACCTCCCAGTTGCGCAATGGTGTTATCATGTAGGTTTATACTTTTACGATAACCTTATATTTTTCGAGCATTATCATTGTAGATTCACCACGTTTACCTTAAAGACGCTATATTTTCCCATTCATATCACATTCCTCCTCATCATTTCTAACACCACTAACCCCCCCCCCTCCCCCCCCTCACACTGCTTAGCTCTTTCACCCATTCACAACTCTATGGATTGCTATCAAAGTCACGTGACAAATGGAGATTCATGACGCACAGTGTTTCTGTCAGTGTGACTCATGACTTGTGACCTCGCGTGTGCTTCCCTCTTGTCTTCATCGTATAGTCACCTAATGATAAAAATCCTTTATTATCTAGGCATATTTGGCGACCTGCGACCGTTCTTTTATCAACATTGTATTGGCATCATTATCGTTATTGTTATCATTATTATTTTTATTACCACTACTATAATTGTTGCTATTTGTATCATCCTTATCATTGTCATTATCATCATTATCATTTTATATTACTTATCGAGAGTTGAGCATATAATAACCATAGCGCAAATGCCCGGTAAATTTCCTAAGCCTTCCGTCGTGAAATGGGAAGGAATTCGATAGAAAGACTAATGATCCTCTAAACGAAGCATCACATTTGCACGTGCAATAGTGTGACATTCAAAACGGCCTTTCCCAAAGTCAATGTTAGAGACAATGATAAATGTTGTTTTTTTTATAATATAATATTTTTCTTTCTTTTTCGTACAACGGAAATATATAAACATATGAAGGGCACAGGAAGTTCTACTGCATAGGGAAGGTACATTACGTGTTTGCATATCTGTGCAACTCATATTATGCTAATGAGATCTACATATACATAATGTCAGAAGAAGCAAAATAGGGACACTTAGTTTCGTTTCATTCTTTGTTGTTGCTTTGTTGTTGATGTCATTGCTGCTCCTGATTATGCTAGTTTTATTTTTATTTTTTTATTTTTTATTTTTTATTTTTTATTCACGATGTCGATTTATTAAAAGACAATCCAAACGAGCTGTCATTTGCAGCATTTTGGAACAGCACAGAAACAACATTTTCGACTCTGTGGCGCCGAAAGTACATGCGAGATAACTGCACCACAAGCCCTAATTACAACGTCCCGTATCGACAATGATCATCGAATGTTCTATTTACAACAACAATAAGAGCAACTTCCTGTTCTGAGTAGTGAAAGGGTTAAAAAATCTTCACAACAACAAGTGAGAGGAAGCGTGTTATCTCGCAGCCTCTAAGTGTGGCCACTCACTAAACCCACTTCCGGAGATAAGAGAGAAAGGGTGAAAGAGAGAGGGAAAGGGTGAAAGAGAGAGGGAAAGGGTGAAAGAGAGAGAGAGGGGGGGGGGGGTGAAAGGCACAGAGAGAGAGAGATAGAGAGAAAGTGAAAGAGAGAGAGAGAGAGAGGGTAAAAAAGAGAGTTGGAGAGTTAACGAGAGATCCAGCATTCCCATTTTCGTCGTTAAGAGAATCATTCAAACACAGTCACAGAGAGACAGACTAACAAAGAAACAGACAGACAACAACACCCCCATCTCCCACCCACAGTACTTGTAATAAAACCTCGTCCGCAGTCTAGTCTATAGTCCCACGGTCTCGGGTGACCTCTTTCTATAGCATATCACGTTTATTAGCGCGACCTTTGTTTGTCTTGTTGAACCGGTTCTTTATGGCGGGGTTTATATGTGCCAAGGTGTGGGTTCGCAAAGTGCCTGTTGACGCGCGCGCTCACATTCGCTCAAACATACATACGTCTGTCCGGATAGTGTGGTGTGGTTATTCACTCATATTGTTTGGCTATCTTATTCATTTGTGTATGATTTTTTTTTTTCGTATGATTTTTTTTTGCTATGACCTTTATCTTAAAGACTTATCTGTGTTATCACCCATTATATATATATTTTTTTACAAAGTATGAGGCGTGAACTAATCTCATGAAAATGATAGAGTAATTTGATATAGATTAACAAATAACTGATATATATATATATATATATATATATATATATATATATATATATATATATATATATACTGTATATATATATACCGTACAAATCTAGTAATCATAAATCGATACAAGAAATATGTCAAAACACATTTCCATGCCGGATAAAGAACATATGTATATATATATTACTGTTTAAAGTGCACTTAATAGGGGAGACTAAAAAAAAAGAAAAACACTTCCTTATGATATAAAATCGAAAACATGTCTACCATTCTTAAAAGCATTCTCACACATTAGCCCATGGAATCGCTCTGTTCTCATGACTTCCCTCAACCGATTCGTTTGTTTTTGCTCTTAATGGTCATGGATTTCTGCTTCCCTGAGCTTCTCATTTATGTTGTTATTCTACTCATCTCTTTTTCTTATTCTCAAAATCTAATAATCCACATCCACATATATGTCAACAGTATAGGCTACACAGGGAAAGTTACATAAATCTAGATTTAGTAAGGAGCTGTCAACGTTAACCTATGTTGCACACATACATAAGAACGCACATGAAGCCACTTTTTTACACGGACACTATCCACACGACATACACAAGTATATTCTGGCTATAAAAATCTATCCACATGGATTTCCACATCACGAAATAACATCCATACAAATCCCATAAAAACCTAACCCTATGATCACATTTCACATAGAAACTATCCATATATGCACACTTCACTCACAAATTATCTACTGAAATCCATACTTCGCGGAAAAAAAAAATATATATATGTGTATATATATCCAAAAAAATCTACACTCCACTACACACCCGCACACAAAACACCCAATTTCACAGTTACACCCCTACCCCCCCCCCCACCCCCCAGCCACCACCGCCACACAAAAAAGAAGAAAAAAAATCGTACACTAATTCTCACCCCATATTTTTCCTCCGCGTTCCGTCTCATGCCCTCGCTTTCCACCTGTCTTGTCTCCGCCTTTCGATGCCTTTCCTTCCCTTTCATTTCATTTCCTTTTCTCTCTTTTGTTGCATTGTTACGTTTATTTTTATTTCTGTATTTTTTCTTTGTTCTTGCATTCTGTTTTTTCTTGATTTTCATTGTGTTCGTTTTGCTTGCATTAAAAAGATTTTGATTGTATCCCTACTTTTTTTTATTTACCTTTTCTTGTTGCGTCGTTGGTTCCTTCTCTTTTCTTTAATTTTCTTATGTGTCTTTTACTGTGTTTCTCTCTATTTCATTTTCTCTTCCGCTTTTAAGATGATTTTACTTGTCAAATTGTCTTAATTAGCTTTTGTTTTTTGCGTCATTTATTATTTTTTATTTTGTTTTCCATCTTTCGAATATCTGTCTCTTTTACTCTCATTGCTCTTGTCTCTCACTTTTATTCACTATTTCTATTGTCTTCTTGCTTTATGCTTTTTATGTCCTTTGCTATCGTTATTACTTTTATAGCCCGTGAATTTCTTTGATATGTCATTTCTGATTCACTTTAAACATCAGTCTCATTTCCGTAGCTCTAATGCAATAACACTTCATCTTATTTTTCCCCTTATGGGACTTATCCGTTTTCACAGCAAATTTGTTGTGTTCGAAAGAAGAAAAACGCGTGATTGTCTTGTCTGTACTGTTATAGAGGGTAAGTATATTTGAAACAAAAATTCACTCTTGAAAAATCATCATCACATCATCATCATCTCTATCACTATCATCATCCCCATTACCACCACCACCTACTACTACTACCACTATTACCATCATTACTACCATAGCTTAAACAGTAAAGAAAACAATAAATCAAATTAAAATAATGAATTATAGTAATAATCATAATGGTAATTCTGATTATAACAATAACTATAACCACCAACAGAATTGGTTGATAATGTCAGCAAAAACAATTTTGTATGTTTTGAGTTCTACAATATATATATATATATATATATATATATATATATATATATATACATATCTACATATATATATACATATCTATCTATCTATATATCTATATCTATATATATATATATGTATATATATATATGTGTGTGTGTGTGTGTGTGTGTGTGTGTGTGTGTGTGTGTGTGTGTGTGTGTGTGTGTGTGTGTGTGTGTGTATGTATGTATGCATGTATATACTCGATGCAAATAAATCCACTTCTCTAACACTGCAACGTCGGCCACCGTAAGGCGAATTGGAACGTAGAAACTTTCGTGAATTGCGTGAGAATATGTGCTACCTCTTGCTATTTGTTATTTCATGAAACATGTCGAAGATAAATGGATATTTTTGCTCATGGAGAATTAAACTTAGGACGCTTGTATTGGATTGCTATAATGCGTTAGTGCAATATAGTAAAGACCAGAAATATTGGTCGATGATAATAAATATACTCAGATAGGCAAACATATGGATTAGATTGGAAATAAAGCAATTCAACGGATGAATAAATGAATAAAGAAATAGTTGATAACTAATACAAAACCAAAACATTTTCATCCTCACATCAACATATAACAAAAAAATAGATAAAAAATAAACCAAACCCCTAACACATACCAACATAACCAAACACAAACACATCTCACTCCACCTACCTCAATACGATCGAAATCTCGACGAAAAGAAGTCACGCAAGACCAGGTTGTCTGCCAAGAGGACCTCTCGTCAACATACCACGCTTGGAAGACGCTCTCACGGAACATCGCGGGCGAGACACACGGAGGAAATATGGTTAGCTAAGCCTAAAGACCGGCTTTGGTTCCGTTAGCATGATGGAGGTGGAAAGCAAAGGGAGGAATGGAAAAGAATGAGGCAATGGTGATGGTAGTGATGTTCACAAAGGAGAGGATTTAGATAAAAGCTTTATGCAGTGGATAGGAAAGATGTAGAGAGCGATATTAATTTTATTTCAAATAAAGCTAATATCTTTGTTGATGAAGTGAAGTTGCTTTCTGTATTTTATTATATATTAGATTATTATATGACTTGTATTTATCGTTATTTATGTACATACGATAAGTTTATCATGGATTGGTTTTCAACAAGAGCATCCTGTCTGAATATAGATTAAACTAGAATACAGGCACACACGCACACAAACGTCGATTTGGTACAAGAGCCTGTTTCTATATGTATATTTTTCAGCATTTAACATTTATTTCATGTGCATCTGTTTTTAATGTATTCACGTATTTATTTTGTAAAGGTAATCAAGAAAAAAAGGGGATAAAAGAACGAGTATCATATTATATGCATTATCTTTTGCAATAACATTTCTTCATATGAAGAACATAAACCTCTAGCAGTACATACGCACATCCACCACTACAAATACGTTATAATAAACACCGCATTGGAACTCTTGTTAATCCAGAGAAAATAACCAGTACGGCACCGAATACAGTGACCTATTGTCTTAATGACTATTTGTACCTGAACTTTAAGATGCGGTTTTCCATTGTTACTAAACGTCTTGGCTAATTTCCATTTTCTCATCTGTTCCAGGTACGTAGACGCTGCCTTGGCTGACAACTTCGTCATGGTAAAAGATAATGTAACGGCCTCACCTCTTTAATTATAGTGTCATTAAAACATTTCATTCTGACTGCATGTGCATCTGGAATGACGGGTTGACTGTCATGTGTAAAGTGGATTAACATTTCATGTGAACGAGAAACAGATCATGGCTACTTGAGGGCGGCTACGAAAATATTTCGACGTCTTATCGCTAGCGATTGGGTAGTAAATAAGAAAAAAATGTGTATCTCGTAACTTGAAGAAAAAGACATCTGGTCTGTTCAGGCCAAGTAGCCTTTGTAATTTATTTTAATCCCAAAGACAGAGCGGAGGAACAAGGCTAGTTATCCAAATAAACGTTCCAACTTTTCAGTTAATGACAGTAATTTGGTCTAGCAAACAGTCTCTCTCGTGGAACACACACCAGTCGCCTCAATCCATCATTCATGTTCACTAGAGATACTTATCCATTTCTTTGACTGTTACCTTCCCTTCCTTTCCAACAATTCCATGAGGCTACAACAAAGAAAAAAAGAGGTTAGTAGTAAAAAAAAAAAAAGAAAAAAAAAAAATCAATACAAAAAAAACAAAACAAGAAGAATGATCGGGAACATCAATACAAGACGAGGAAGCAGGAGAACAAAAGTAAGTGATAGGAAAGACACGTCCATGAATGAGCTCCCTCCGGCTGCCATCTGCACCGCAGTCCTTCACTCGGACGTAATACTGCACGGATCGCGGCACGTCACTCGCTCGTTACGAATTCCGCCGGTGGAGCGAGGAGGGCAGGGCGGGAGATGATTAGACCGTTCTTCGTATTATACCTCTGCAAAACCGCGTTTACGTAATGCTTAAAACGGGATCTCAGTGGGGGTGTTGAGAATACAGGATATGTGTGATGGAAAAGTATGTTGCGACTTGAGTAAGGGAAATATAACGGGAAAGATAAATCCGATAATTGCACTTAATTTTGGAAGCTAAGTTGAACAAATGATATGTCTGTGGGCGATTCGGTTTTCCATTCTGAGCCAGGGATATGTAACAGACTCCCTCTTTCTTCGCGATAGAAGAATAATACA
>NW_028234408.1:14937517-14942517 GCF_977035675.1 Penaeus japonicus
GCAATATGAGCCTTTAATAAGTATCAAACTTATATTCCATTAAATATATGAAATTACTTTAATCACACAATAACCACATGGCAATTGGTTCGAAACATAAACACTAAATCAAAGCACAAAAACAACAAAAATACCTCATACCAGGAACAAAAAAAAAAAAAAAAAAAAAAAAAAAAAAAAAAAAAAAAAAAAATATATATATATATATATATGTATATATATATAATATATATATATATATATATATATATATATATATATATATATATATATGAAACATAACACAAGAGCAGCTAACCCACTGTGTTTACGTTTACTTACATACAGCCAAGATGTGAACCTCACCTAAAACCTGCAGATAGCTCCTCGTATAGGTCATGGGGTTGGTATTGAGCTGGCACATGTACCAGCCCCTGTCCGTAGAGAGCACAGGAGACACGGTGAGGGCGGCGGAGTGGTGGTCGGCGTGCAAACTGAGGCGAGGGATTCGGGTGTACAAGTGCCGCCCGATGCTCAGTATGGTTTGGGATTCCTCGTGCACCCAAGCCAGCTGTGGATTCGACAAGGGGCGCTAGTTGGGACAGCTGGTTTGGTTGGGGGGGGGGGGTTGGTGCGTCTATGCAAGTTTATATGAATGGATGTATATGTACATACTTATATATATGTACTTTTGTGTTTATGTATAAATGTGAGTATATCATGCGTGCACATAAACACACACACACACACACATACACACACGCACACACACACACACACACACAAACACACACACATACACACACACACACATTTAATATACATATATATATATATATATATATATATATATATATATATACATATACATATACATATATATATATATACATACAAATATATATTATATATATATATATATATATATAATATATATATATATATAATATACATATATATATACATACATAATACATACATATATATATAATATATATATAAATATATATATATATATATATATATATATATATATATATATATATATATATATATATATATATACATATACATACATACATACATACATACATATATATATATATATATATATATATATATATATATATATATATATATATATATACACACACACACACACACACACACACACACACACACACACACACACACACACACACACACACACACACACACACACACACACACGCACACACACATATACACATATGTACATTTGTCAATGTGACAGGACACATGAACGCGACCTTGTTGTGACTCACACCTCCTTTTTTTCTCTATTTCTCTACTTCCTTGTTTTGTATTCCCCCTTTCTTTAATTTTCTCTTTATTTTATCTATTCGTTGCTTCTTTTGACTTTCTTTCTTCTCCCTAATCCTACTGTTCCCTCTTTCTCTGGTTTCCCTTTCCAAGTTCTCATTTTCCTGTTTAAATGCAATGATATCATCCTTTTGTCTTTACTTCTCACTATTTTTCTTATCTCTTTTAGCCACTTTTTCTCATTTCCATTCTCTGTCCTTTTCACCTTCTATCCTTTCTTTCCCTTTCCTTCCTTTCGTATTCTCTATTCCTCTCTCTTTTTCCGATCCTTCAATTACATTTACCTGCCTTTATTTAACTTCTCCGTTCTTATTACCTTTCGCGTTTATCCTTCCTCTCTACATCCTTTTCTTCCACTCTCACCATCTCCTACCTCTTATTTTCACTTCCCCTCATTCCCCTTCCCTTCCATACGTCTACCTATCCCTTCCTCCTTTCCCCTCATATTCTCTTTCATTCACCGATCTTCTCTCTATCCCCTTTCCTTTTCCATCCTCCTCCCTATCATATTCCTTCTTCCCCCATCCTTTACCTTTTCATTCTCTCTCTCTCACCCTCCCTTATCCCTTCCCTTCATCCCATTTCCTCTCCCTCCTTCTTCCATCCCTTCCCGCCCTCTCTCCTACCTCCCCTTCCCCTCCCCCTCCCTCTTCCCCTCCCATCCTTCCGATCCCCCTCCCCCTTCCCCTTCCCCTCCCATCCTTCCGATCCCCCTTCCCCTCCCTTCCTTCCGATCCCCCTCCCCCTTCCCCTCCCCTCCTCCTCCCCCTCCCCCTTCCCCTCTCATCCTTCCGATCCCCCTTCCCCTCCCCCTCCCCCTCCCCCTTCCCTTCCGATACTTCCGATCCCCCTCCCCCTCCCCCTTCCCCTCCCATCCTTCCGATCCCCCTCCCCTTCCCCTTCCCTCTCCTTCCCTCTCCTTCCCTCATCCTTCAACCTTACCTTATAATCCTTCAGACTGCTGACGGAGCACATCAGCGTGACTTCCTGTCCCTCCACGACCGTCACGTTGTGGGCAGGATGGACGAATTCGGGGGGAGTCGATCCTACTACGCCGAGAGTCCTGAGGGCGTCTCCTGAAGAAGTAGAGGGGTGGGGTGGGGGTGAGGAATGGGGGTGGGTGGGTGGGTTGGGGCTTTACTCATTTACGTATTTCTATATCTATATGTTTATTCATTATTTCTATTTGAAAGTGTCTGTACTTGGTCATTACCATGCACAAATACATATGTTGAATAACGTTTATTTCTTTTGACAAGTACTATGTGGAGATATAACCATTGGATTTGAGGATGACATCTGCAATAGTGGTGATGATGAAAGATATAATGATGGTGATAATGATAAAATATATGATAACAACAATTAAAAAAAAAATAACGACAACAAAAATAGTTATAATAATGATAATAGTAATGATAATATCTATGATGATAATAGCAATCTATGTAATTATGATGATGATGATGATAAGAATAATGATAACAACAATAAAAATTAAATTAATGACAATAATGATAATAACCACAACAACAATATAAACAACAACTATGATAATGGTTATGATACACTCAAGAGAAATGATCAAATCAGAGACAAGTATTGCTGAAACATGAAAGGGGAGCTACGTTTATCCAGAGTGCAAAGGAATGTAGTTTCTCAAATATAGAAAAGAAAGAAAAAAAAACAAACTCGAATGCAAAACACAATAGCGCAATATGCAATTGACAAATGCAACAAATAGACATAAATAATCTGTTTATATGTAAGTGTGCGTGTGCTTGATATATGCGTTTGTAATTTTATTACCATACTGACAGAATTCATGAATTTCATGTATATGTGAAATTATTTGCCAAGTGATGTCAATATAAATTTCTCATCATATCACTTCACAACTTCTCGCTGAGATTTCGATTGTGGTAAAGCAAAAAGGATGAAAAAAAAAAAAATCTAAATTCTGCCTCTTGTATGAAGTTAGGCAAGCGCGACTTTTGATGTGTCTGAAGTATGAAAGAAGCTTTAGCAAATGATAAGTATTATAAGAACCATTGGCAAAAGCCCAAAGTCTAAATATAATTGTTAAAAGCCTAGATTCTAAATGCACCCTCAGGAAAAGTCAAAAGTCTATATGCACCTCTCGCAGAAGTCAAATCTAAATGTATCATTGTTCAAAATATTTTAATGTACCCTTGTTAAGAGAAATTCTTAATGTACTCTTATTACAAGTCTACATTCTCAGTGTACCATCATCAAAACTCCTTTTTAAAATCCTTGATAAAACTTGAAATTCTTAATGCACCCTTATCAAAGGTCTAAATTCTTAATACACTGTTGTTAAAGACTAAATTCTTAATGCTCCTTTGTTGAAAGTCCTTTTTTATGTACCTCTATCAAAACTAATGTACCGTTATTAAAAATGCAAACTTGTTTAAATTCACAATGCACCCTTATCAAAAGTCGAAATTCTTGATGCACATTCGTGAATAGCAAATAACATATAAATAGATAGCCGGGTGATAAATTCGAAATTATATCATGTACTGATAGTCTTCTCGTCAAACGTCAACCAGATGGCTGTCTCGGATGCGCTTTTGACGTACTTTCCAGTCTAGCTTATAAAGGAAAAGAGAGTGAGAAAATGTCCATAAAATGAGAGAGATAAGCAAACAAAGTTCAAAAAAGAAGAACTAGAAAAAAAGGAAAATACAAAGAAAAAATAAGAAACAGAAGGAGAACGTACCTAATGTCTTCTTTTCACAGTCAAACAACAGAGCATAATAAAAAAAAAGGTCATAGCCTTATCATAATTCTCTTAATATACTCCCCGAATTATCTCAACCCCCCCATACCCCAATCGCAACCTGTCCTAACATCTAAAATTTGCTTTCCCTCAAGTGTATCGTGTCATATCGCTCTTCTGAAGGGTACACTTGGCTCTGTATGCTTGTGATTTCTAAACATTATATGCTGTTCTTATTCCAATGTGTTATCATAGCCGTAAGTTTTTGTAATAGATATGTGGGGCCAAAGATGGACTAAGCTGAGGGTAATGACAACCTATGCTACCTCATCCCTTTCAGATGAAACTCAATAAACTAGTTAAAGTCAAAAGTCACACACACGCTAACCCCTACCATCTGCCCTCCTTCAACCTCTACCTTAGCCCATGTACCCTTTCCGTTCAGCAAAACCCCCCACAAACTCTCCATCAATCTCCACCACCATCCCTTTCCTCAACCCGCACTCTTCCCCCCAAAACCCATCAACTCCCACTCCGTCCCACCCAACCCCAACCACAACCCCTTAGAGACGCCAATCCCCATGAACCCCAACCCCCAACCTCTATATTCTCCCACCATCTCCCATCCTTACCCCTACCATACCCCCGACCATCCCCATCCCACCCCACCTCTATATTCTCCCACCATCTCCCATCCTTACCCCTACCATCCCCCGCCACCCCCATCCCCATCCTCCCATCCTCATCCCCCACCCATTCCCATCCCCCCCCCCCCCATTCCCATCCCTCACCCCCATGCACCCGAAGCATCCTCTTCGACCGACCCCCGTAAGCATGGCATTTAGAGATCCATAAGCGATAACTCATAGTAAAGCGGAAACTGTGTTAAGATAAGTCGGCCAACGTGTGGAGTTAA
>NW_028234408.1:14957517-14960017 GCF_977035675.1 Penaeus japonicus
GACACTCGGGTATCCATGGCAATGAACAGGCCGACAAATTAGCCGGGTCGACTGGTGATCTGGAGCCTGGCATTGTCCACACAGATCTCAGGTGTTTTGTCTCTTTTATAAAAGCAAAAATCCATCTCCTGTGGCAAAGTGAGTGGACCAGCCTCCCAATCAATAACAAAACCAGAGAAATTAAAATGTGGGACACAGCCCACAGAAAAGACAAAAGGGAGGAGGTGGTGTTGGCGGGCCTCAGGATAAATACAACAAGAATGACCCACCTCACTCCCTACATAGAAAAAAGATTCCCTCCTCCATGCCAACACTGTAATAGTATATTATCAATAAATCATATATTAACAGCATGCCATCAATACAATAACCCAAGACAAAAAATAAAAAATTATTTACAAACCAAAAATATAGAATTTAATTTTAAAAAAAAAAATTATATGACAATAAAAAAATAATCAGTAAGGTAATCACTTTTCTAAAGGAGACAAAACTTTATGACCTCTAGATTGATAAGATAAAATGGAAACATTGGCTTAATGACCTTGGCATGTGCCGCTGGTTGATAACCAATAAATCCAACAAACAAACAACAAACATTCACTACGGCATATGGAATAATGAACTACAAAATTTTTTAATCATCAATATTCAAGAAATCTTAATTATTCTATGTCATAACCATGAGGATCACGGCGCTATAGGGGTAGCCGTGTCTTATGGAGAATTCGGTTCCTGATGTACTCAAATGACTCTTTTATATCCGAGAATTACATTTAACACAAAAAATCGTTAAACTTATCAAAACATTCTTCATGCTCATCAGATCTTGTATATTCAGGATCTACCGATGGAGAAATCAGACTCTCAGACATCATCGCATACATTATATTTCAACTCCAAAAATGAGACATTCTCGTAAACATCATCTCATCAATGTAACTAATTAATATGATCTTTATCATCATACAACAATATTCAAGAAAATATTTACATATTGAAAACCCATCCGCTACGGGTCTATCGTAGATATACAACTAAGGTGGGCGTCTGTAGATGTTCTGTATTTTTTTTTTTTTTTCTTTCTCTTTTTTTTTCTAATTCTCGAGACTATGATATTATATGAGTCTGTATATGGTATAATAGCACTATGATAAGTATTGGCATTTGATGTGATGCTTAGTTACCCAACTGAAGGAATCGATAGATTGTGACTGAAACACGATTAAAAATCCAGTATGGATGTGATCCTACCTATTGAAACATTACGCGGAAGAGTCAAATAAAAGCAGTAGACGCTTTGCTAAATACCAAAAATAATCACAGTATTGGAGAGGAAATGAAGGTAATTCCCTAACTTTAGAGGGTCGGTCAAGTTTCTTCCGTATGCTATTATCTTCTTTTTGCTATTATATGTTTTCTTTTTAGAAGACTTTCTGTTATATGAATAGATTATCATCAACATACTCTTCCTCCTCCTCCTCCTCATCATCATCATCATCACAACATCAACATCACCATCATCAGAGTAAAAAGAAAATTAACCCGATTATGCAGCCCGTAACGCATAAGTGGCCATTATGCCATTCTGTCACTATCCTCTAGAAATTCACCAAGACAACAAAGACTAAAGTAAAAGGCTCCGAAACACGAGTCGACTCACAGAGCTTGATCATTCACGAACGAGACATCACTAAATTTTACATCTGTTTTCCCAGTGACATCTTTAATCTTAGGGAACTGATTGAATAATGATAATATACTGCATGTCCTTTGTGTTGGTTTATAATTATGTAGTTTGCGCACACGTCAAGCTATGTTTTTAAGAATGACAAACTATGAAATTGATATGGTATAGTTCATGACTAAGGATATTAAATGTGGTATAGTCTGTAACTAAGGGTATTAATTGTGGTTTTCATTACCTCCTCTCTGTCTGTTAGAAATGCCAAGTGATATGATACTTGTAAATCAAAGGGCCTAAATTCTTTATCATAGATGCTATTATATCAGATTTTTATAATCGAAAATATATAAATCTGTTCTATTATGCTATTTCTGACTACATTTAAGAAATTTTAACCTTAGCCTTAATCCGAATAACATTATAGTGATAGTCATCGTCATGATTATTACAATGGTTATTAATACAATATTTATATCATCATTGTGACTACTGCTATCGGTATCATCAGTGCCATGTTTTATCAGTGTCCATGGTTTATATATCTAACTGATGGTTTCTATAAATGCATTATCATTACCACTAGTTACTAATATCATCGTTATGATGATAATAATGATATCATTGCGATTATAATAGTTATAAGTGTTATTATCGTCACTCTTATCACCAATGTAATTGCTACTATACTCTTCTCATCATTATTTTGTTGTTGCTGTTATCATCATCATCGTCATCATCATCATGATCATCATAATTATCATCCTTGTTAGTATCATTGTCATTATCATTATTACCATTATCGTTATCATTGAT
>NW_028234408.1:15005017-15007517 GCF_977035675.1 Penaeus japonicus
TCTCTCTCTCTCTCTCTCTCTCTCTCTCTCTCTCTCTCTCTCTCTCTCCTCTCTCTCTTCTCCTCTTCCTCCTCCCTCTCCCACGTCATCTTCTGCCTCTCATCCTGTCTCCTCGTCTCCTCGCTCCATTCTCTCAAGCCTCTCCTCTCTCTCTCTCTCTCTCTCTCTCTTCTCCTCACCCCCACTCTCTCATGATCCCTCTCCCTCTCTCCGCTTCTCGTGTCTCCTGCATCCTATCTCCGTCCATCATCTCTCTTCTCTCAATCGTCTCATCCCTCGACCCGCCACCCCCCTCACCCTCCTCTCCCCGTCCCTCGCGCTCATCTCCTCTCTCGCCTGCCGCCTTCCTCTCGTTCTCCGCCATCATCTCTCGTCACCCTCCAGTCCTCCCCCCTCCCCGTTCGCCTCCTCTCGCATCCTCCCTCATCCCCATCCTCTGCACCCCCTCCTCACAATCGAGCTAACCGCTCTCGCCCCTGCGCTCCGCCAACCATTTGCACCCACTCCGCTCCCATCACCCTGCTCGCCGTCTCGGACCCACCTCTTCGGTATCTCTCGCTCTGCCTCCCTCTCCCCTCACTCCCCCACCTCGCTCTCCCCTCCCTCAGCGGTCCCCGTCCATCCCACTCCCGGCAGCCCGCTCGAGCTCTCAGTCCTCGGTCCCCAGGGCGATCTTTAGACATCAGATGCTCCCGCTCTCGCCCCCGTCTCGCAACGCTCTCTCTCCTGCGTCCCGTCCCGCCCCCTCGCACGCCCACTCGCACTCGACACCTGCTAGCTCCTCCGGTTCCTCTGATCCGGCTCGCCTCTCCTCGTCATCTTCCGCCGCACTCCGCCTCGACTCCTCTCGAGCCACGTCCTCTCATTCCCCCTCGCTCATCCGCTTCCCTTCCTATCGTCTCTCTTCTTCTCTCCTTCTCCTGCCGCTTCGCCTAGCCCCTCCTCCCGCTGCTCCTCTCTCACTCTTCTCCTCTCTCTCTCCTCTCTCGTTCCTCCCATTCTCGCACTTCCTCTCGCTCTCCTCTCCTCCCTCGCTCTCGTCCGTCGTATCTCTCTCCTTCCGCTCTCTTCGTCTCTCCCCGCGCCTCTTCCTTCCTCTCCTCCGTCGCTCGTCATCTCGTCCCCTCCTCCTATCTCTCTCTCTCTCCGCTCTCCTCTCTCGGTCGACCACTCTCCTCATCCTCTCTCCTCTAATCTTCCCTATCCTCTCTCACTCCTCTCATCCGCTCTCTCGCTCTTCTCCAGTCTCTCTCACCTCATCCTGGTCGTCTCTCGGTCCAATCTCATCTCTCACACTCTCGCGGTTTCTCGACTCCTCATTTCTCTTCTCTCCCACTCCCATCTCTCTCTCATTTCTCGTCCCCCCTCTCTCCCGCAACTCTCTCTCCTTCTCTCTACTTCTTCACTCGTCGGCGCTCCGTGGTCTCGTTTATCTTCCTGTCTGGTTCTCTCTCGCTCTTTCTCCTCGACCTGTCTATTCCTTCTTCCTTTCTCCTTCATTTCCTCTCACTGTTTCTGCCTCTACTCTCGCTCTTACCTCTTTCCCTTCCCGCTCTCCCTACCACCCTCTCTCCTCGCTCTCTCCTCTGGTTATTCTCTCTTGCAACGCTTCAGCTCTTCGTCTCGGCGCATCTCTCTCTCTCGCCGTCCCCTCATCCCTCTCGCGCTCCCCCAGCCGCTCCTCTCCCCCCTCCATTCCCTCCTCCACTTCCCAACGTCTTCCTTCTCTCTTCCTCCCTCACCACACTGCCCTCTCTCTCCTCTCCTCATCGGGCGTCTCCTCCTCCGTCACACCTCCCCCTTCCACCTCGTGCCGTCTCCCCGAACCACCCTCCCCCCTCTCATGCTTCTCGCGGGCTGCGTCACTCCTCCCTCGATCCTCCAAGCCTCACCGCCCCTCTCGCTCTGCTCTCTCTCTCTCTCTCCCCCGGTCCTATCTCTCCTCTCTCTATCTCCTTCTTCTCCATTCTTCTCCTGCTACTCCCTCCGCACCCTCCCATCTTGTCCGTGCCCCTCGTCCCTCTCAGCTGCAGCTCTCACCTCCTCTCGGCTACGGGCTCCAGTTCCCCCTTCTTCTCCCATCGTCTTCCGCGTCTCGCTCACAAACCCTCTCTCTCCGGCGTCCTCCTCCCGCCTCCTCTCCGCTCGTCCAGGTCACCATCCGGTCTCTCTTCCTCTCTCCGGTCCAACTCTCGCTCAGGCTCTCTCCTTCTATCGAGTTGTGACGAGGGCGAGGTGTTTCTCGCCGCGCTCGCGTCATCATATGTCTATGTCGTCGCGGCGTGTGGCGCTGCCATTGGCTCATCTATCTGTGTATTTGTTTTCTTTCCCTTTTTTCTATTTCACTTACTCTCTCTGCTACTTGATTTTCCTATTTTAATATGCTTTCCTGTCTCCCCTCTAACTCTCTCTCATCACTCTCCTTTTTCCTCTCTTTCATTTCTTAATTCTTTCATTCTCCTACTTTTTTCTCTAAATTTCTCCCTCTCACTCTCTCTCG
>NW_028234408.1:15055017-15057517 GCF_977035675.1 Penaeus japonicus
GAAGGATCATGGGCAATAAAAGGGGGGGGGGGGGGAGGAGGAGGGAATCGTGTTCTGGGGCCGGGGGGCTTATATCCGGGATGGGAGGGGGGTGTGAATTTTGTCACGTGTGGGGGAGGAGGAGGGGGTGGGTAGAGGGAGGTGAAGGGGAGGGGATATGTGGGTGGGTATCTCTTCATGTAGTACAACCAATTTAAATTCTTGGGGGGGGAAGGGGGTAGGGGGGGGGAGGGGTGGGGGGGGGGAGGGGGGGGGGCGGGGGGGATGGGGGGGGTGGGGGAGGGGAGGGGAGTATGGAGGGAAGATGACAAAGAGTATATGAGCGGCGGGGGGAATGGGGGGTGGAGGACAAGGGAGGAGGAGGGGGGGGGGAATGTGGGGGGAATGGAAGGAGGGGGGGGAGGAAGTGGAGGTGGAGGGGAATTTATATCAATTGCCTCGACATGGGGGGTGGGGGGAGGGGTTGGGGGTATGAATGAAATGGGACAAACTGATTGAATAACTTCCATACACAATTAATAAAAGGCAAAATGAAGAATTGTAGGATGCAATACAGAAGAATATGAATACTTTGCGGCAAGCGACACATGTGGACGCGTTGGGTTTCCATAAACAATTCATAATGGAAAGTCAATGTGATTTTACCTTTACCTTGCCTGTCCCGCTCTTTACATATGAATATATATATATATATATATATATATATATATATATATATATATATATATATATATATATATATATATATATATATATACATACATATACATTGTATATATATATTATATATATATATATATATATATATATATATATATATTTATATATATACATATGTGTGTGTGTGTGTATGTGTGTGTGTATGGGTCTTATTTCGGTTTTGTAGCTGTACACCAGTCTGGTCTCCCTCGTGGAACTTGGTCAGCTGAATTTCTAGTGATCGATTTAATTCCTATGCTAAAAATGCAATATTAAACATCATCTACCTAGCCATCATCGGATCCTCCGGTATGTTGCTCATATACTTAATATTTAATAAGAAAATCAACGGAATAAAAGTGAACGAAATTCCTAAGAGAAGTGGCTCTTTCTCTTTTTGTTCTATTGTGACGCTCCATGTGCTGTTTACATTCTTCATATCAGTAACAACTTACATAGAAGTACTTTTTTTTTCCCATGCCCAGGGGAATTGTGTTAGAACTCTTATGTCATCGGAAATTTGACGATTATTAATTTATCTATTATCTATTCTCTATCACTTTCAAGCAAGAAAACAAGTAATTTATGATTCGTTATTTTCGGATTAGAAAATGGTCTAGGGAACCAACAAAGAGCAAATACATACATTTTCATGATTGCTCATTATTACATTGAATTTGAAAGGCTATCAACAAATGGAAAATGAACAAGAAATCCGACAAATACAGTCCCCCCCCCTTTTTTTCGTCTTGCCATTCTTTATTTATTTATTTTTTTTTTTTTTGAGAAACGACTGTTTCATTGATGAGATGGATTGCAATTGCCTGCATTTAAAATCTATACTACGAAATATCACTGAATTTTTAATAAACAGACAATGCGATTGTAATGTCATTTATAATGCAAACAATATCAACAGAACATACACGATAATTTTTGTCAGCATTGAAAAAAATCAGTCGATTATTGCATTGCGTTATGGCATCATTAAAATAAAATTACTGTACATCATTATCCGCTGTAGGAATCATACCTTTGTTGCAAGTTTAGTCTCCATCTTTCTGTTTATATCAATGCGCAATCCTTTAAGGAACTAAATCACGATTGTTAATCCGGGACAAACCGCCTTAAAGTACGTCAAGTCAAGAATACGATGCTTGGGCTTTTGTGGTTCAAGATCTGCTTCCTCCTTATCCCTTGATTCCTTCTTTAGCTAATCCTCCTCTGATCTATCATCTTCATACAACCCCCGAGGTTCATCCCCTTCCTCATTCTTCTTTTTCTGTTTCTGTTCAGGGTCTTCTATTTCTCCCCTCTTCTCCGTGTCCCTCTTTTCCCTTTTCTGAGGCGGCTCCTTATATGTATATATATATTTTTTTTATCTATTCCTTTCCTTTGCCTCCTCTCTTCATTTGTTTCTGCTTTTTCTCTTTTTTTTCTTCTTTTTTTGATCTCTCTCAGTCTGTCTTTGTTTTTCTCTAAGTATTTTTTTCTCTATGGATCCATGCCGTCCCATGCCCTGGTTACTTCAGGCATACATACACAGGTTATGTAAGATAAACACCCAATCCATTATATAGTTTCATGGCTGGAATACGTTAATGATGCATAGATATGTGATAAGACAAACCGAAGTTTAAAAGGAACTTACGTCAAAGACTGAAAAGGCATGGCGCAAGTTAGTCCCCGGTGGAACAAAAGACTAACACACAAAGGACTTTTAGGGGTCTCTAGTACCTCGTCAGCAGAATGCCAACAGAGAGAGAAAAAAAGTTCGAATCTGAGGAATCCTTTTGTGTTA
>NW_028234408.1:15067517-15072517 GCF_977035675.1 Penaeus japonicus
GCGTGTGTGCGTGTGCGCATGTGTGTGTATACTTACACTTATACACACACACACACGCGCACACACTTTTCAAAAGGGAATATCTAGTTGACGAAAATGATGAGAGATCAGAGAAAGAAAGCGAGAGAGAAAGCGTTATAATCAATAAAGTTAATCCGAAATGTGAAGCGGAAATCCATTATCTCTTTAGACTTGTCATCACGTTTTATAATCAGATATTTATTTCACACTTTGATATATAGTAGAATCTATTTATTCAATAATTCGGCATTGTAAATTATTTACCATATATTTCATCCAGACGTCACATTTCCAACGCGACAAATAAAACCATCCAAAAATAACAGACAGATTCGGATAAAGCCAACTGTTCACAAAAGACGGAATTTCTATGGTATTTTCAGAACATATGCTGATCTTTCGCCATGGAGCCGACCTGAATCAGAATGCTCAGCGAGATATGGAGTCAGATTGCAGTATTGATATAAAGATGTTGTGACGTCAGGGGATGCTGGGTCCGGTTTCTCAGCTCCTGTCATGTGCGATTAAGTCTATCGGGTTTTGTTTTCTTTCCTCTAAGCATATACATATAGAATAAGTTGAAATGAAACATGTTTTGTTTTCTTTCTTTTAAGCATATGCATATAGAATAAGTATATATATATATATATATATATATATATATATATATATGTATATATATATATCTATATATATATATATATATATATATATATATATGTATATATATATATTATATATTATATATATACATATATATATATATATATATATATATATATATATATATATATTATATATATATATATATATATATATATATATATATATATGGCAGATAAACCCACTATACACAAAATAGATTTGTTGAAAATGAGACGACAGTTTCAAGATCCATCTGGATCCCATCTTCAGGCCTGAGGAGGGGGAGAACAAGAGGGTATATAAAAGGGTAAAGGGGGGAGTAACACGGTACAAGAAAGTCATGCGAGGACAGGAGAACAGAACCGGGACAGGTCATGTAAGGTCATTGGGTCCGTCGGTCTGTGTGATGGGTGTCCGGCGTAAGGTAACAATCGGAGAATGTGTGAGGATGGAAGACTGTCAGCAGGAGAAAAAACAATGTTGAGAATGAAATTCGGCAGCCTGGAAATGAGAGAAGATTCCATCAATCTGCGGGCATGAACATCAGCGGAAGGGAACTGAATGCGGGCAGCTGACCAGTCTATTCAATATATATATATATATATATATATATATATATATATATATATATATATATATATATATATATATACGCACACACAGATATACACACACACACACACACACAAAGACACACACACACAAACACACAGACAAACACAACTCCATCAGAGGCTGCCATCTGTCCAACTCCACCGCTATGATGGCCGAACTTCGAGGCATACGGATGAGGTGCAAAAAGCTTATAAGCTGCGATGTCAAATCACTTTTCACCAACACGCCCATCAGCGAGGCCATCGAAGCAGCTAGACGAACGACGTAAGGACCGGAGGAGGACCTGCTCTCCCTGCCGAGGGATTAATACATCGACCTCGTCCGCCTGTGCGTGGAGTTCGACCCGTTCGAGTTCCATGGCAATGGACATGAACAGATCCAGGGACTTGCAATGGGCTCTCCACTCTCAGCAGTCCTTGCCCAGCTCTTCATGGACAGCCTCATGGCCGACCATTACCAGCAGGTTGTGGGGAGCAGAGTAGTGCGGCTGCATTATGTGCATGACGCCCTCGCCGTTGCACCTACGGGGACGTTCCTCGATACCAGAATACACAGACGACTTGAAAGACCGTTATTTCCTGTGTATAGAAAACCTACAAATATAGATGATCTTATTCATTTCTTCTCTGCCATAGCAAAAAAAAAAAAAAAAAAAAAAAAAAATAAAAAAAAATAAAGAAGGAGTAATAACTGGTTTCTTCCTCTGAGCACTCAGAATCTGCAGCCCAGAGTTTCTAGAGGGAATCCAACATATATAAATAAAACACCTTCCTACTCCTCCGTCACCCTCGAGGTACGAGGCTAAGAGTGAGCCACAAGGCGGAGACGATAATGGGCAGACCGAGGAGATACAACCCGTTGATAACGAAGATGAGAGTAAATACAATATTGATAATATTGATAATGATAATAACAATGCTGATCTTTTTAAAAGTGATGATAATAACGATCATGATGAGGAACATGAGAACAATAACAATTATAATATTAATAACAATGGCAATGATAGCAATGATTATAACAGTAACAACAACAAAAATAACAACAATCATAATGTTACAAAATAATTGTAGTAGCATTAGTAGTAGTAAGAGTAGTAATAATAATAATAATGATATCAATAAGATGCTGATAACAATAAAAATGATAATGATGATAATGGTATTTGTAGTATAGTAATGTTAATCAGAGTAATAAGTATATATCACTATTATGACAATGCTATTAATGATAACAGCGACAGTGATAGAAAAAAATAGAATTGTAAGCAATGATTATTATCTTTTTATTCTTATTATTGTAGTTATAATGATTACTAACATTATCATGATTGTTTTGATCATTAATATCGTTATCACTATGATAATGATCATTGGTTTGTTATATTATCATTATCAGCGCAATGCTCATGATAATAATCATTGCTATCATTAACTTTAATACTATCATCATCATCATCATCATCATCCACACCACCATCATCATAATTACTATAACCTTAAATAGCATCACCATTACCGCCATCATTAGTATCATCTTTGCTCACCCTCCCGAGATACCTGTCCCGTTCGGCCGTCCGGCGCGCTGACACCTAGGTAATGAGCCCGTTCGTGGCACCTGAAGAACGGCCTTCCATTGTCTGTCCTGCGAAGGCGACACCTGAGACTGGAGGCGGGCGGGGTGGGAAGGGGAGGGGGGGAGGAGCAGCTAGGAGGAGGACAGGTAGGAGGGGGGGGGGAGGAGGAGGAAAAGGAGGAGGACAGGTAGGAGGTAAAGGAGGAGGAGGAAAAGGAGGAGGAGGGGGAGGAGGAGGGGGAGGAGGAGGAGGACAGGTAGGAGGGGGAGGAGGAGGAAAAGGAGGAGGAGGACAGGTAGGAGGGGGAGGAGGAGGAAAAGGAGGAGGAGGAGGAGGGGGACAGGTAGGAAGGGGACAGGTAGGAGGGGGAGGAGGAGGAAAAGGAGGAGGACAGGTAGGAGGGGGAGGAGGAGGAAAAGGAGGAGGAGGAGGAGGAGGAGGACAGGTAGGAGGGGGAGGAGGAGGAAAAGGAGGAGGAGGAGGGGGACAGGTAGGAAGGGGACAGGTAGGAGGGGGAGGAGGAGGAAAAGGAGGAGGCGGAGGGGGAGGAAGAGGAGGAGGAGGAGTGGGATGAGGGGCAGTGGGAAGCAGAGGAGGAGGAGGAGGAAGAGGAGGACGAGGAGAAGGAGGATGAGAGGATGGTAGCAAAAGGAGGATGTATGGGTTGAGGGTAAAGGGAGGGGAGGGGAGGGGGGTAAGGTTAATGGGAGCGGGGGAAGGGGAGGGAAAGATGGAGGCGAGTTATGGTAAGGTGTTGAGGGAGGGTAGGGTGGGGGGGCTGGAAATAGAAGAGGAGAAGGAGAGGGGATGAGGGGAAGGGGGATAATGAAGAGGATGAAAAGGATATGAGGGGTAATGGGGAGAATGTAATAGTATATATATATATATATATATATATATATATATATATATATATATATATATATATATATATATATATATATATATATATATTATTGAGGGAAGAAAGAGAAAAATGAGATAGGCTTGGGAAGGAGTATTGAGAAAGAGAATTAGAACAGGGAAAGAGAGGGGTAAGACAGGGAAGGAGAGGAAGATGGAGATGTGGAGAAAAGGCGGAGAGGGGATGGAGAGAGCAGAGATATGAGGAAGTGAAAGAAAAGAAAAGATGAATGAGGGAGCGGGAGAGAAGTGAGGTAAGAAGGGAAGAGAGGGAAGGAAACACCTCAATGGTAAGAGGATGTTGAATATATATATATATATATATATATATATATATATATATATATATATATATATATATATATATATATATATATATTATATATCAAATATTTATAATCTAATATTCAGTAATTATATGTGTGTATATATATATATATATATATTATATATATATATATATATATATTATATATAATATTTATATATATTATATATATATATATATATATAATTTTATATATTATATATATGTATATATATATTAATATATATATATGTATATATATATTATACATATATATATATATTTGTATATATATTATATATATATATGATTGATATATATATATATATATATATATAATATGTATATATAATATATATATATATATGTATGTATATAAATAATATATATATACATATATATACATATATATATATATATATATATAATATATATATATATATATATATATATATATATATATATATTATATATATATATACATATATATATTTATACACACACACACACACACACACACACACACACACACACACACACACACACATATATATATATATATATATATATATATATATATATATATATATATATAAATCTATATTTTGTTTACATATATATACATATATATACAGTATATATATATATATATATATATATATATATATATATATATATATATATATTTATAAATACATTTTTGAGGGTTACTTTGTTGTATGAAGCTGGCTCAGCTTTAGGAAAGTTGCACAATATGACGTCAACTATACGAGGGAAGTTCAAATGGGGTTCAGACCATTGCGAAAATATCCCAAAATAAAATTGCTTCTTTTTCTACCTTTCTTTCCTTTCCTTTTTTGGTTGGCATTGCCCGGAGGAGTAAGCTTTTTGGAATTTCCTTTGGGATTTTATCTTAGTTCTTACTTATCTTTT
>NW_028234408.1:15112517-15115017 GCF_977035675.1 Penaeus japonicus
TCCTTGTGGCACCCCACTCATAATAGTCGTTTCTTTCGAGTAAAACCCATTAACTTGTACTTTTTATTTACGATTTATTAGGAAGTTGTAAATCCATCTTCCAACTTTCCACCCGATTCCAAGGTCTTTCATCTTATGTAGCAGAATGCCGTGATCTACTTTGTCAAAAGCTTTTGCAAAGTCTAAGTATATTACATTAACTTCTCTATTTTCAGTTAGGTCCCTTAGTATTTGTTCGAAGTGTGTCAGGATCTGTGATAAACAAGATTTACTTGTGAATCCATGTTGCCCGGGATGTTTTTTTCTTTGTCTAAAAACTGGAAGATTTTTTTTCTCTTCCTCTTTCAAGTATTTTTATTATATGAGATGTCAGTACTACTGGTCTATAATTTATGGCCTGACCTTTGTTTCCACCTTTATATATTGGAATTACTGTACCCTCTTTCAGTAAGCTGGGGATAATCCCCATGTCCAAAGATTTTCTCCACAAAATTACCAGTGGCTTTATTATGGTTTCTTTACATTTTTTTTTTTTTTTAAAGATTACTGGTATTTCAATATCTTTTTCATTGAATATGAAGTCAGTGAGACATTCATCTTCGTTACTAATGATCCCCAAATTTTGTGGGTCTAATATATTTTTTTTTATTCACTATAGACTTCATATTGCGATTTGAGTAATTCAACCATTTCCTTTGTATCAGTTACCAATGCACCATTATTCTCAAGAGGCCCAATTTCTGTCCTCCTCTTTAACTTGTTGTTTGCATAAGAGAAAAAATACTTTGCATTCTGTTTTATAGTTTCCCCAGCTCTTTTTTCTTCGGCTGCTTTTTGGTTACTTATAAACAGTTTTAATTTATCTTCTAATAGCCTTATCTCTACTTTGATCCTTTCTCTCTTGACATGATCTGTTGTTTTTATCAATTTGTTAACCTTATTTTTCTTGTTTCTTAAACATGATCCTTCGATCTCTTGGTATAATATTTTTGTTTCTGCTTTTTTTTTTTTTTTTTTTTGCTTTTTTTTTTTTGGGGGGGGGGGGGGGGGGAAACATTCTACAAAAATCTTTACATGTATTATAAAGCTTCTTTAATACATCATTTTGTGTTAAGAGGACGTCAACATCTTTCAGTGACTCTTTTAGTGCTGCAATTATTATTTTTTTTTTTTCCAAACTATTTGATTATGGCTAAAATTTAGAGATCTGAGACTCTTTTCTACTTCGGCTATCTGTTTTTCACTATTTTTCTGATTATTTAACTTATTTATTGTGATTTCAATTATGTTGTGGTCTAATTGAGCTGTATAAGTTGATGATATGTTGTGTGCATCTTCCTCTAGACTTATAAAAACAAGGTCCAGTGTATTTTCTTCCCTTGTAGGAATTTTGTGATTTGGTTAAGGTAAAAATTTTCTTCAAAATCTAACAGCATTCTCGATTGTTGTTTTTCATCTTTAGTGGCACTTGCTTCTATCTTTATTTTCTTTGTTTCCCAGTCGATAAAGGGGAAATTAAAATCGCCAAGTATCATACTTGCTTCAATTTCCCTTGTATTGACAATGTAATTACTAATAATGATTCATTGAAAGATATTTCTGTTGTTCCAGGAGGTCTGTATAAAATAATGTATAGCTTTTTTGTATCTTTTCGCAATACCCCTAGTATTTCTACTGTATTATAAGAGTATTCTATTACAATATCCCTACTAGTTGCTAATTCTTTCCTGATATAAAGAGCTACTCCTCCTCTGCTTTTCTTATTTCTATCTTTCCTTATTAGCTCATAGTTATTAATTTTAATTTATTCATTTTTTATGTCTTCATTTAGATGTGTTTCTGTAAGAGCTCTCATTGAATAATTGTTGACAAATTGACAAAAAACAGAAGTTGCAATGAAACAACTGTGTACATTAAAAATATATCTATTATCCCTTTCATAAAAAATACTAATTTGATAATTTCAGGTACATTTCTTTTTTTACAGTTGGAATATAAGACAATAAAACATATTTCTCTTCCTTAACCCAAAGATCCACATCAAGATTCAATGCTGAGGTATATCTTTTATTACACAAAAAACACTTACATTAACAAAAACTTGCAGAAACAACTTCAATGCAAGATATTTTTCATTAAAACAAACACTTAAGTAACATCAAACATTAATCCTTACTTACTGAAAAGAAACAAAAAGTATTTTTTCTTTTCTCAAATTTCTTCATTAACAGAAACATTTTATTTAGTAAAACTACAGTAATTGTCAAATATTTCATTGCAAATGGAAAAGAGAATAACAAATTCTTTCATATGAAAGACAAGCCTTGGACGTTGCACTTCTAAATGACGTATTTCAGTTTTACACCACCTTTGACAAGTAGATACTGACTGAATACTATGTTCATTAGATGCTAAGATGTTTTTTTTTTCTTTTTTTTTTTTTATCATAGTTACACAAAAACCAGAATCAACTCTCACTGCACAGTCAGAGGAACCTCTT
>NW_028234408.1:15125017-15127517 GCF_977035675.1 Penaeus japonicus
TGATAATAGGAGTAGTGATGACATATCGCGATGCTCTCTGTAACGAGGACAATAATGACAGCCCTTACCTGTCATCTCCTTTAACTATAGGACCGCAACACCTGTACACAGATGCCCCGAAATTCCTCTAATTATTTTCTAGTTTCTTTCATGTCAGGACATATCATTACTTTACGATTGTAGTCTCCTAGTATAACGATTCACCTGTACGTCCCTTGCAAGACTGTGTGTGTGTGTGTGTGTGTGTGTGTGTGTGTGTGTGTGTGTGTGTGTGTGTGTGTGTGTGTGTGTGTGTGTGTGTGTGTGTGTGTGTGTGTGTGTTTGTGTGTGTATGTATGTATGTGTGTGTGTGTGTTGCTCGCAATGATATATTTATTTATATGTATACCTCTACATATGGAATATGTGGACACATGGACATACAGTCATATGCGCACGAACACACGCGCGCAAAGAGAAACACACACACACAATTAGAATAAATATAATGTTTTTTATATGCAAAGCCCATGTAACATGACCTATCGCATCTGCTGCTCAAGAGTAAGAACGGTACACACACCACGGTAGCATGTGGAATTCGAGCGTGATATAGGACCATAAATCAGTATTCTCATGTTAATTACATGGCAAGGTTAGGGATATGCAAAACAAATGTCTAGAAGACCTTTTCTGATAGCACTGCGGTAGTGCTAGAAATGAAGAGAGAAAAAAAAGAAGAAAAAAAAGAAAAACATACGCTACACCTTTGATTCTACTACTTTGCTAGTTTCATCTGTATATCATATCAATTTTTTTTTTTTTTTTTTTCATCAGAGGATATAACATTACTTTGGATCTTAATGCTTAACCTTCTTTAACATTATTCGATGTCATTTGTTACAAAACAAATATTTAAGATAACGAATCAAACCTCAGTCGACGCATAAAATGTATTTTGTTGCACTGAATTCAAAGGTTGAACTCGTTGCTTTACTCTTGTGCTTTACTCCTGTTTGTTGACTACTTTTTTTTATCTTTTTTAGACAAAAAATCAGAGCTTAGATTAAAGCTTGTCCGGAAATCTTTTTCATACAGCAACAAAAGAATGAATAAATACCCACAAACTCTGTGCGAACACCTCGTAAGAGCCATTATATGATACTTTTTTTTTCTTTTTTTTTCTTTTTTTTTTTGACTTTTTTGATAGAGTCATGTGTAATAGTCTCGTCTAAGTGACAAATTGGTTCATCTGCATAAGGTAACCAATGCCATATTTTCCCCTACCAATTACGATAAAATGGTATTGGAAGTTCTACCTGTCTTTGTTTAATACCCTGACCAAAAATGTATAAAATCAATAGATTGAACCTTTTGTTATTACCCGATTATTGCGTATCTTGATATACCACCGGATGCTCTTCCAGCCGCCAACCCTCCCCATCTGGGACCGGCATCTAAGCATCTATAATTACTATCCTAATGAATATGTATACACGCACATCTGTACCCAGACACACATTCGATATTGGAAATAGAAATACTTACGTAAGTATATTATCCTGAGCCTAAGAGGGTCAGAATATGAATGAATTTATAACAAGCTTCTTCATGCCTAATCTTATGGGGAATTGAATGTAGATGAACATATCAAAAATCCCCTAGAACAAGAAAACACTATATACATATTGTGTAATTTTCATTGCTGTTTTGTTAATGAGGCAGGGTTTTCCATGAGAATTTCTGCATAACAAACCTAGCATCATTTCATTACCCTCCGTCTGTCTCTTTCTCCTGCCTTTGTCTCCATGAGTTTCAAAAAAAAAAAAAAAAAAAAAAAAGTAAATAGCTGCTATTAGCGATGACAACAGTACGATCTTGTATGCGATAATTTCAGGAATGACGACACGTTTTGATTGCCTTCCTAAGTCCTTGATGTTGCAAGAACCTGCTATTGCTTGACAGTTATGTTACCCAAGTTTTTAAGACTCTCGATAGACTTCGAACTCCTGGTCGGTATAAAAAGGTTTTACTGTACGGTTTTCTTGTAAACTGATTATGGAATTGACTACAGTGATGCAGTTCTAGCATATTCTAATAGCACCGGCATCCAGTACAATGGCAAACTGCAAGATAGTAAATTCAGTTCAGCAAATCTTCGCCTTGTAATCTTATCGAGAAGCAAATATAAAGACAGATGCTTGTCACATGCAAGATCAATACGTATAATGTCTTTTATCAAAAACCTTGACGTTTCAAATCGACATTTAAATTCTAATTTCCTCGACCACGCTCATTTCCTCCATGCTGGACTAAGGAACTCCTCAAAGATCATGTTTTCAAGCAAAGAAAGTAGCATATATCAATAGGAATGGTGTTCCAATTTTTCTTAATCTTTATACAAAAAAAAGGCACAAATGATTAAAGGGCCGAAATGAAAGGACCAAAGCACATCACAAAAAGCGAACTCAATAACGGATGAATAACTAAATGGAGACACCAAATTACACGCACAAGCACA
>NW_028234408.1:15142517-15147517 GCF_977035675.1 Penaeus japonicus
AATTCCAATACCTCGGAAGTCTAGTAACAGAAGATGGTGTATGTGATCAAGAAATAAAGAAGAGAATTGGCATAACAAAATATGCCTTTGGAAATTTGAAAAAAGTGGTAACAAACCTAGGAATAGGAATAAATATTAGAGCTAGATTAGTAAAATGCTTTGTGTGGTCTACTTTGTCGTATGGTTGTGAAACTTGGACTATGAAGAAAATAAAGTGAAGAAACTAGAAGCCTTTGAAATGTGGTGCCTTAGAAGAATGATGAGAATTCCGTGGACTGTGAGAGAGTATCAAATGAGGAAGTCATGAGAAGAGCAGGAGCGAGACGAGACATTATCAGTGAAATCACGAAATTAATTTATTGGACACGTGATGCGTGCAAAAAAATGGAATATGATTGTATGACGGGAAAGATCGAAGGAAAGAGAGCAAGAGGAAGACAAAGAAAGAAGTTCATAGAATGCTTGGTAGAACGAATAGGAAGAGGATTGAGAGTTGTGGATGTCCTCAGAATGATATAAGACCGGAAAAAATGGCGGGCCATGACCGCCAACATCATAAGACAGGCACTGCAGTAAAGTAAAGTAAATATATATATATATATATATATATATATATATAATATATATATATATATATATATATATATATATATATATACATATACATATATATACATATATATATATATATATATATATTATATATATATATATATTTATATACATATATACATATATATACATACATACAATATATCACACACATATCACACATATATAAACACACACAAACACACACACAACACACACACACACACACACACACACACACACACACACACACACGCACACACACCACACACACATATATATATATATTATATATATATATATATATATATATATATATATATTATATATATATAATATATATATATATATACATACATATATATATATATATATATATATATATATATATATATATATATATATATATATACATATATACATATAAAGTCCCCTGGTGAGATACATATATAACTTAAAGGACAAAAGTCCTACGGTTTGAACAATTAATTAAATCAAAAGGATCTATAATGATGATGACTATAACAATAAGGCCATTATGTAGGCTAGATACGATGCAGAAGAACTACTAGATGATTGAAAGGGTAAAGAGAACAAGAACCGATAATTTGGAGGATAATGAGATAAGATGTGTAAAGTTGATATCAAGGATTTCTCAAAGCCCTATTATCGATAATGATGATAATATTGACGATGATAATGATTAGAATAATAAGGATGTTGGCAATAAAGAAAAGGAGGATAGCAAGAATAACGGTAATAAGGTTGATGGTGTTAATGATAATAAAATAAGGTAACAATAACTACGATAACAGTGATAACGATGATAGTGATAATTTTAATGGTAATAATAATAATGATAATAACGATAATGATAATAATAAGATAATAATGATGGCAATTATGATGATAATAACTAACATGATACTGATAATGATGATAATATTGTTAACAACTACGATGGTGATGGAAATCAAATTGTTGATATTAATGGAAATACCAAGAAAAAAAATGATAATAACAATGATGATAACAGCAATAGTGATGATATTAATAATAATGATAAAAATTATCATAATAACAGTAACTATAACAAGGTCTACAACAAGTACTAATAACTATAATAATAATGATAGTAATATCAATAATGATAATGATGATAATAATGACAATGATGATGATTATTATGACAATGAGAATAATGATAGTAATATTCATGATTACAATAATGAAAATGACGAAAATGATAATAATGGTAATAATAAAAACAATAATAAGAAAGATAACATAAACAAAAACACAAAAAAAGATAACTATTTCGATAAAAAGGGTGTCAACACTAATGATGAAAAAAACATAAAGATAAAAACAACAACAACAACAAAAAACATTAGCAACAAACAAAATGATTCCCATAGCCTGCATCAAGAGCTGAGAGATTCCACGGACAGGAAGGGAAAGAAGAAAAGGGGAAAGGGGGAAAAGGGGGACACAATGAACCGGAAGAATAAGGGAATGAGCAAGAGAAAGAAGGGGAAGAGGAGAGGATGAGAGGGAAGGGGAACAGAAAGGGAAGAGCAGAGGAAGGGATTAAGAGTGAGGGATGAGGGTTGAGGGATGAGGGATGAGGGATGAGGAAGGGAGGGAGGGAGGGAGGAGGGAGGACGAGAGAGAGGAAACAAAAGGAAGGAACGAGAGGGAGGAAGATGGGGATGTGGATGTATGTGAATGCCAAGAAGAATGGTGGAGAAAGAGGAAGGGAAGAGTGGAAATGATGAGGATGACAATGATAACAATAATGCTAATGATGATGATGATAATGATAGTAATAATAGTAATGATGATAATCATAAAGAAGATGATGATAGTAATAATAATTATAATAATAATAATGATCATGATAATAATAATTATAATAATGATAATAATAATAGTAATGATGATGATGATAAAGATAATAATAGTGATAATAAAAATGATGATTATAATAATGATAATAGTTATAATGCTAAAAATAATAACAATGATATCAATATTGATGATGATGATGATTATAGCAATGATGATGATGATAATAATAATGATGATTATAGCAATGATGAAAAATAACAATCATATGAATGATGATAATACAAATGCTAAAGATAACAATAATTAAAACAGTGTTGATAATAATAACAACAATGTTGATAATCGTGCTGCAGAATTGAAAAGGACACAATGAACCGGATGAGGGAGGGAATGAGTGAATGAGAGAGGATATATAAATATATATATATATATATATATATATATATATATATATATATATATATATATATAGTTACATATATATACTTATATATATATATATATATATATATATATAGTTACATATATATACATATTATATATTATATATATATATACATATATATATATATATATTATATATATATATAAATATATAGTTACACAATATACATATATATATATAATATATATATATATATATATATAATATATATATATATATATATATATATATATAGTATATATATATATATATATATAGATAAATATAATGGAAGTATATATAGGGAGTTGACACAAAGAGAGAGAGAGATAGAGGAGTGCAAAGGTGGAAGAGGAAGAGGAAAAAGGGAGAAAAGAAGGGTGAGGAAGGGAGAGCGAAGGTGAAGAGGGGACGAAGGAGGGAGGGGGGTAGAGAAAGGGATTGGAGAGAGATGATAGCGATAAGAATGTTAATGATAACAATACTTATAATGATTTTGATACTAATGATATCGATGATAAGATGATAATAATAACAACAATAATGATATTGATAATAGTTATGATGCTAATGATGATACTAATGATGATACTACCACAACTTATGATAATGATAATGATGATGAGAGAAATAATAGTAATAACAAAGATGATAATAATTATAATAATCATAATGCGGACGTGATAGTAAAAATGATAATAACAGCCATCATAATAACAGTAATGATAATGAAGTGAGGATAGAAATGTTGATGATTATTTTAGATAATGATAATTATGATATTAATGAGTGTCGAAGTAATGAAAAATAAATATAAGGATAATAATGATACAGTAACTACTACTAATAATAATGATAATGATAATAACAACAGGAACAATATCAGTAACAGCAATAATATTGATAACAAAAGGATAACATTGATAGTAATAGTAATAACAGCGCTCATAAAACGAAATGATATTGATAATAACATCAGTAATAATAATGATGATATTAACAAAATAATGATCATAATACAAATATCAATATTGATAATGTAGACGATGTTGATGATAAGGTTAACAATCTCTCTCTCCCTCTCTCTTTCTCTCTCAATATAACAGCGGCCTATTTCTCCCTCTCTAGCATTTAGTTTCCTACTAGCCCTCCACTCTCCCTATTCCCCGTTTAGTATTCCCCACTAAAGCTCTCTCTCTCTCTCTCTCTCTCTCTCAATATAACGGCAGCGGCCCCCCCGGGGGGACCTATTTTCTCCCTCTCTACATTTAGTTCCTACTTGCCCTCACCACTCTCCCTTTTCCCCGTTTATTATGCCCCACTAATGCCTGCTCTCTCTCTCCTCTCCCCCACCTCTCTCTCTCTCTCTCCTCTCCGTCCCTCATCCTCTCGCTCCTCTCATCTCTCTCTCTCTCTCTCTTTCTCTCTCTCTCACTATCTCTCTCTCTCTCTCTCACTCTTCTCTCTCTCTCTCTCTCCTCTCTCTCTCCTCTCTCTCTCTCTCTCTCTCTCTCTCTCTCTCTCTCTCTCTCTTCTCTCTCCCTCTCCTATCCCTATCTCTCTTTTCTGCTCTCTCTCTCTCTCCTCTCTCTCATCTTCACTCTCCTCCCTCTCTCTCTCTCGATCTATCATCTAACTCTCTTTCTCTCTCTCTCCTCTTCTCACACTATCTCCTCTCTTTCTCTCTCTCTCTCTCCTCTCTCCTCTCCTCTCTCTCCTTCCCCTCACTCTCATCTATCTCTATCTATCTCTCTCACTATCTAACTCAATCTCTCTTTCTCTCTCCTCTCTCTATCAACCTCTCACTCTATCTCTCTCTCTCTCTCTCTCCCCTCTCTCTCTATCTATCTCTATCTCTCTCTCTCTATCTATCTCTATCTCTCTTTCTCTCTCTCTCTCTCTCTCTCTCTCTCTCTCTCACTCTCTCTCTCTCCCCTCTCTCTCTATCTATCTCTATCTCTCTCTCTCTCTCTATCTCTCTCTCTCACTATCTCTCTCTCTCTCTCTCTCTTTCCATTACCAGAAAAGGACTTCCAAAGACCGGTAATGCCAAGCGGAGAGTAGCGCGGTATCGGAACCAATGCATTATTACCTGCTTCCTACACTCTGGCCTCACGTGGTCTCTTGTATTGTT
>NW_028234408.1:15190017-15192517 GCF_977035675.1 Penaeus japonicus
TAAGATATCGCGTCCCGTGGGATGAGTCCGCGCCTGACCGGCAACAGATGGCGCGGCGGACTCGGCGTCTACCATTTTCTCTCACGTCTGGACGCGGGCATTTTACAGGAGGAACTTCAATGTTATCTCATTCGTTTGGTCTGTCTGTATGGTAGGTTGTTATTTTGGCTCTCTGTCTGTCTGTCAGTATTTCTCTCTATCTCACATTCTCTATCTCTTATTCTCTCTCTCTCTCTCTCTCTCTCTCTCTCTCTCTCTCTCTCTCTCTCTCTCTCTCTCTCTCTCTCTCTCTCTCTCTCTCTCTCTCTCTCTCTCTCTCTCTCTCTCTCTCTTTCTCTCTCTCACTATCTCACTTTCTCTCTAGTTTGCCATTACTATGCCTGTGTTTTCATCATTATTGTTGCTCTTATTACCCAGCCTATTTCCTCAATCTCGTTCTATCTTCTCTATCTCTCCCCCGCCTTCTTTTCTCACACACTTTAGCTATTCCTTTCACACTCCACTGCCCTCTCACCCCCTACCCCCGCTCCCACCCACCCAACACTCTCTCTCCTCGGGACGGTCGACAGAATCAAATGGTCTGATATCCCACTCTCGACCATGCCTGGGCCCCCTTCCCCCCCCACCCCCTTCTCTCCCATCCCCTCCCCTCCCAGACCCCTACCCCGGTCTCCACAACTCTCCTTCTCCCTCTTGCCTCCTACCTCCCGTCCTCCCCTCCCCTCTCACCTCCACCCTTCCTTCCTACCTCTGTCTTCTCCCCCTCCTCCAACCTCCTTGCTTCCTCCCCCCCCCCTTCCTCCCTCCCTTACCCGCCTTTGCTTGCTCAGCACAACCTTTTCTGCAAGGGTTAACCTCTCCAGTTTTCTCGCTGGATTCGATATTCTGCAAAGTTGGTAAAAGAGGCCTGGTGCCGCGGTGGGGTTGGACTCTCTCATAGTCTGTGCGCGTGAGTGTGTGTGTGTGTGTGTTTGTGTGTGTGTGTGTGTTTGTCTTTGTGTTTGTGTGTGTGTGTGTGTGTGTGTGTGTGTGTGTGTGTGTGTGTGTGTGTGTGTGTGTGTGTGTGTGTGTGTGTGTGTGTGTGTGTGTGTGTGTGTGTGTGTGTGTGTGTGTGTGTGTGTGTGTGTGTGTGTGTGTGTGTGTGTGTGTGTGTGTGTGTGTTTATATACACACATAAACACATATATAAAAAGAAAGGCCTATATGTCTAAATATAAATAAATATATATATATATAGATAGATATAGATACATATACATATATATGTATATATATTTGTATATATACATGTATATATATATTTACAAATATATATATATATAATATACATATATACGTATATATATATATATATATATATATATATATATATACATATATAAATATATATGTATGTATATACATATATGTATATATATATATATATATACATATATATATATATATATATATATATATATATATATATATATATATATATATATACAACACCAAAGCGAAACAAACAAATCAAGTAAAAAATAAGTATGAATAAAACATGTGCCTATTACCCTAACAGATATCAAAAGAGAGAGAGAGAGAGAGAGAGAGAGAGAGAGAGAGAGAGAGAGAGAGAGAGAGAGAGAGAGAGAGAGAGAGAGAGAGAGAGAGAAAGAAAGAGAGAAGAGAGAGAGAGAAAGTAAGAGAGAGAGAAAGAAAGAGAGAGAGAAAGAGATAGATAGATAGAAAGAGAGAATGAGAGAGAAAGAGAGAGGAGATGGAACGGATTGATTAAAAAGTGTAATTTAATCACCCTTGGCTGTGTACATAATTATAACTAAATTGGTGTCAACCGTCCAGTGATGATAAAAAGTGGTATCTGGATGTGGATTTACTACATTTTGATGTATTTTTTAGAGAATCTTTTGTACTTTTCTCTTTTTCAATTACAAGATTTATCGTAGGATTATGATTTTTTATTTAGATTTTTTTTTCTAATCTTTATTTATTTTATTTTTTATTTTTTTTTTGTAAATGAAGATAATGTGATAATGATGATAATGATAAGGATGATAGCAATAATGTTAATAACAATAACAATATTAATGGTGATAATTATGATAGTTATGATAATGATAATCATGATAAGAATAGTAGTGATGATGATATTCATAATAATGGTAATAATTATGATAACGAGGATGATAATGATGAGGATCATAATACTGATTGTAGTAACTATAAACATGATGATAATAGCATGATGATAATGATTATGGTAATAATGAAGATAATGATACTAATTATTATGATGATAGTGATATTAATGACAATAATGATAATAATAATGCTAATAATAATAATATTAATTATGATAATGACAATTATGATAGTGATGTTGATAATGATGATATTAATCCTATTGATAAGAACAATGACAATGTCTATGATAATGGTGATGATTATCATTATCACTATTATCCTTATTTTACAATTTACGGACTTCTCGGCCCTGCTATAC
>NW_028234408.1:15260017-15262517 GCF_977035675.1 Penaeus japonicus
ATAATTATGATGATTATAATGATGATAATGAAAATGATTATAAATATTATGATAATGATAATAATAATAATACTTATAATAATGTTCATAACAATAATAATAAAATCAATATCAATGAGTTAGGATAAGATTCAGCTAGATTAGTGGAGCAGATGCTTCGCGAGGTTCATATGCACTGAGGCGAGCTCGCCTGAGTCATCGAGTGTTGACTCGTTCTAAGTTATGCCCAGCCACGGCAGTGACCGCCAAGCGACAGTGAAAACTCGCGACCTTGGACGGAGTTCGATCTGTCAACCACTGGGATGTGAGGCCGGCACGTTACCGCTATACCAACAAGACGGCTTCAATTATAGTAATGATCCTGATAATAATATCAATTATGACAACAATGATGATTATGATAATAATCATAATGGCGATAATGATAATTATAAAAATGGTAATAATGTTAATAATGATAATGATAAAAATAATGTGCTGATAATAATGACGCTAATAAAGATAAGGTTGATAAGTATGATAATGATGATAACGAAAATGACATGGATAATGATAATGATAATGATGATAATGATAATAATAATAATGATGATAATAAGGATTATAATACCAACAGAGACAAAAATAATGATGATAATTATGATAATAACAGTAGTAGTACGTAATACTAATGATAATGATAAATATAATGATAAAATGGTAATGATGGGATGAATTAACTGTATCCATATGAAATAATCTTGCTATATAAAGCAAATTTGCAGCGGCATGTTACACAACTTTCTGCCAATAACACGCAAGAGATTTAATCAAAACACTGTGGATGACCTAACGTGACACTGACATAAATGGAAAACAAGGTCAAATTGAAACCCTAATAGCAATATTATGAAATAAACTTGACTGAGTAGTTACATAAGTTCTTTGATGGGGAAGGGAAAGGCTCTCTTGTTTCAGAAAACCCATTTTAACGACCATGTAAAAGAGATACTGTTCTTTGTGATGTGGAAATATATGATAAATCCCGTGAGAACCAGGATACGCAGCAATAACACAGGGAAGAGGGTGAAACGTGTTAGTAGGGCAAGTTTGTTTCTATTTCCAGAATTTTGTATGTTTTTATGTCAGTCTTTCTCTATATCTATATATATATACATTGTAACATAGACCAAACCAGAGTGATTAACTTAATTCGTTATATATAAGATAAAAACTTAAATGTGTTAAGGACATACCGTAGATGTATTTCCTCAAGTGACAAAATCAATAATCATCAAAGTTAGAGACATAATTCTAATTGTAATGAATAAAGCATAAATAACCGTTGTTGTAAAAATAGTAGTATTAATAGTGGCAGTAGTAATAGTAGTAACATCACCAGCAGCAGTAGTAGCAGTAACAGAAGCGACAGCAGCAGCAGCAGGACTAGTAGTATTAATAGTATTGATGATGATAATGATAATAATCTCGTCGATAATGATATTACGGATAAGGATGATGGGATTATGATAGTGATGATAGTGGTAGTATGATAACAATAATAGGAATAATGATAATAACAATAATAATAATAATGAGGATACTGATAATAACGATTATGATGATGATAATGACAATGATAATGATGATAATGATCATAATTGAAAAGGAAAAGGATAACAACAATAATAATAGCGATAATGATAATAAAAGTAATAGTGATAATAATAATGATATTGATACAACAACAGTGAAGATAATAATGATAGTAATAAGGATAATGATAATAGTAATAATAACGATAATAAAACAATAACTATAATGATGATGACAATGAAAACGAAAATGATAATGATGATAATGATAATAATAACAATGAGAATGAATTACAGTAACTGGGATGATGCTAATGATGATGATAACGATACTAATAACATCTACAGCAACAAGAAAAATTAGAAGAAAGACATAACAACCACAGCATAACAGCACGACAACATAATAACAACAGCAGTAGCAGCAGTAACAGCAAAAATGATGATAATGATAAAGATATTGATAATGATGATAACAGTGATAATGATAGTGATAGTCATAATGATGATAGTAATGTTGATGGTAATTATAATACTGATAATCATAATACTCAAAATAATGAAAATAATATTAGCGATAATGCAATGAGTGATAATAAAAAGCAATAATGATTATAATGATAGTAATCCTTGCCATTACTATTGCTCGTATCCTAATCATAATATCGCCGATAAGTTACAGATTGACCTTCACCTGTTCTTAAGGATAAGGAGTATAGTTTATCTTGGTTATTAGTTTTGGATATGTGCGTATGCTCGCCACTTGAAGATCAGATTCCGTCTAACTGCGAGACCTTCACGAAATATTTATTTGGATAGGATAATAGCTCTTTTTGCAGATATGTCCTTCATTTGATTTGATTTTTTTTTTCATTAATACACTTTCTTTGTAGTCAGCATGCAATTCTTTAAAATGTTACTATTTA
>NW_028234408.1:15265017-15267517 GCF_977035675.1 Penaeus japonicus
TTCTCCCCATTTCTTTTCTCTCACTTGTCTCTTTCTCTTGATAACTATTACTCGATCCCATTCGTTCTTACTTTACGGGAGAACAAAAGCTACTTCCCCACAATAAATTCCGTAGGTGTGACAAGAGGAAAGTTAGATAGCCCTTGTGTTGTCAGTTCGTAAATGAATGTTCAATTTGGGTACTTTTGTTTCATTGATTATTTCTTGTTGTGTTAGTTTACTATCTATCTCTCTTTCTATTTGTCTGTACCCAAGGTTAAGAAATAAGAGGGATAAATCACTGAAAGGTCCAATAATGAATGCATTTAATGTGTTTGAATATAGAGTGCTGTTTAATCAACAAAGATCTCGATATCAACAAACAATCCTCATCATTGTTTTTCTTTAATTCCAGTTACGAAAACATTTACATTTGTATATTCTTAACGTTATATTGCCCTGAACCTTAACAGGACCTTGGGATCTATTCCTACTTAGATATATTTAGCCGAGTTATCTACGTTCAAGAGGGAAAGAAATACAGGTAAAAAAAAATATATATATATGTATATAAGTATAAAAAAAGATATATGCGTTTATATAATATGTACGTGTGAAATGACTTGAATATACTGGAAATTATTTTATGTAATTCTGTCAGTTATTTTACATGTTACATTGCCCTGTTTTCAGTATTTTTTGTTGGTCAAAGGACCGAAATAGATTGTATCTGCTCTACTTTGTAACTAAGCCATGATTAATACACCAATTTAATACGAAATGTTTGTTTGAAAGAATTCCAGTTCAAATCTTTTCATGAAATGAATGCTTATGTGGTTCACCCTTACCTATATGTATACATACATGTGATAATGATGAAAAAAATGATAATGAAAGTAATGAATAGGATGATGATAATGATATGATAAAGATTATGAAAATAAAGATAATGATAATGGTAATGACAATTACAATAATAATAATAGTAGATATTATCAAAAGCATTATAATGATTATGGTGATTATGATGATAAAGATATAACTGTCATGATAAAGATGATATGATAGTATTGATAATGACAATAAATAATAATTAAAGTAATTGTAATGATTATAACAATAAAGATGATGATATTGGTAATAACATTAAAGATAAAGATAATGATGATAATAATAAATTAATAACAATAATAATGATTATAGTAAAGATGATAGTGATGATGATAATGATAATGATAATAAAAGTGATAGTTAGTTAATAACAATGATAAAATAAAGATTAAGGAAGCAATAAAAATGATGATAATGGTAATGACAACTAGAAGAAAAAAAGTAATACTGATAATTCTTATTATTATGAAAATATGAATGATGATAATGATAATGGTAATCAAGATAATGATGCCGATGATGATCATGATTATGATAATTGTGATGATAATGATGACAATGATAATAATTTTATTAATGACAATGATATAATGATAATGATTTTGATAATGATGATAATAGCAACCATATTGATAATAGCTATAGTAAGAAAGGTAACAAGAAGAGCAATGGTAATTATAACAAAATAATTATGATAATGATAAGAGTGATGGTAATGATAATGACGATATTAATGATAGTAGTAATGATAACAATAGTAATGATAATAACTACAGTGATAATGACTATGAAAATTATAACAACCATAATAATAAAAGCAGCAATTAGAAAGTAGGATGGCAAGAGGGGTAAAGGCCCCCAACAGGACTCCTCGTTGGGGCTTGGGGCCATCCATCACTTAATTTACTACATGAGACGTCTGTGGTCTATTAAGTGCTTCAGACGTAAGTAATTGATAAAGCATCCTAGTCCTTGTCTGGGTTGCCTCGACGGGTGGATCCCTTCCCTTGGCTGTCGAGTAAAAATTGATAATTACTTTGCATAATCATTCAGCTAACTCAGCGGCAACAGACATGGCTTGACTATTGAGCTGCCGGTGGATTCATTAGTTCTTGTAACCTGTTGTCATTATTGCTTTTTGTTATTGTCTTTGATATTGGTTTTAGTGTTGTTTGTGTTGATTTTCTTTAAGGTACGGATGGAATTCACACATAACTTGTGTACGGAACAAACACACTATCACTTTCATCCATACAAGTACACACATCCATACAGAAAGTTACACTTGCACTTGCATACACGTTTGTGTATATGCAAACATGCACTCATATGTCCTTCCACATTCTGTCCATCACCCTGTTTCTAGTAACAATTATCAACTATCATCGTCAATGTCATTATTATCCTTTTGATCTTGTCACTGTCACTGACTATGACATCATATTTCGTTCAGTTCACATGAATGCCATGGCTTTACTGTGGTTAACCTACATGGAACTGTCGCCAAATTCATGATATATTTATCACCACAACTGTCATTATTTAATTTCCATCCAGTATTTTTTTTCTCTCTACGCCTTTTCTAAGACGGATTAGGTTTACATATATTCACGATTTTAAGATTTGTCTG
>NW_028234408.1:15277517-15280017 GCF_977035675.1 Penaeus japonicus
GCAAACATAATCGTAAAAAATCATTGACTTCAATATCAAACGCAATTCTGATTGTTTTATGAGGAAATTGTGAAACGCTGATTAGTCCTTTCATGGAAGTCATGAAGTGAAAATTATCATCATAAACTTTATTATTAGTTAATATTGTAAATCAAGAGGCCGTTCCCCTGATGTTAATAAAGTGGATATCGAATACCTGCGTAATTGCCTCTTGAAAGCAAATGAGATAATACCCATGTATAATCCGTATACTAATAGATTTCAAAGTAAAATGGTTACTTTGGTGTGTATTTAGTCACCCGCTTTACACCTGTATCCTTTTAGATATTCGTTAATCAAAAGCGCTTTATTCTATATGAAACACAACATTTTTCTTTAACATCATGCACATACAAAATTGACATGCAACTAAAAGAAAATCCGTAAAGGAAATGTGATGGAACTGGTAATGTTCCCTTCCCCTTCCCCTTTTATTATGCGCTATGTCTAGTGCCGAAATAAATCTTGAACTGAAGAATTTCCAGACTGGATATTTCCTCTCACTTGAACCATTCATTGCTGTTGTAGATATGGCCATTCAGTTGTTCGAACATTATAGACTTTAATATGGAAATTTAGAAGAGTGTTCATAAAAAAAGTTTAATTACCATCTGAAGAACTATATCTAGGATAGTGAACATTAATCATATGTTTAATATTAGATATCAGTACAGAATGTGATATATCAAATTCAGTAATTGTTGTTAATCCAGACAAACGATCAACAAAGAAAGAAAAGAAACTAAGCAAAGAGAAAACAAAAAATAAAAAATAAAAAGAAAAAAGAGAACAGAGAAAAAGAAGAAGAAGAAAGGAACAGAAACAACGAAAAGCGAACACACACAAAAAATAAGAAAAAAAGAAGAAGATAACTGGAAACAAAAAGTATACACAAAAAATATAGAAAACAAGCTTTATCAGATCGGACAGAAAGAACCAAATGCACTATGAGAACGTCGACACCAAGAACAATGCTAATCTTTCGCCAAATGATGGACGAGCTTCAAGTAGCTTTAGTGAAGAAAATAAATGAATAGATAAATAAAAAAATAAAAATAAAATGAATAGATAAAAATCCCCCAAACTCCAGATAACAAACAATGAAAAAGACAGTATACATGATTGAAATATCTTTTAAAATGCATTGCATCGGCCTAGACAAAAACAGGTTTCCTTCCTTTTTGAATCTGAGGAAAATATTAGGAGACTGACATTGTGTATACTATGTAGTGTTTATTGATTTTTATTGTTTGATTACATCAATTGATTTTCTTTTGGCGAGAACTATGAAGAAAAATGAAAATGACTTTATAACGTGAAATCACTAACAATCTAGATGTGCTGAATCTACTGTCTGTTTTTTCTTTCTTTCTTTCTTTTCTTCTTATAATAAGATAAGGTTGGTGATGATTGCACGATTGCAACAGGTCCTAAAATCATTGTTTTTCAATTAATCATAATCACCAGTCTATCAGATATTAAAAGATTATCATTGCAAAGTGCACCAAGTATCACAAACCAGTCTTGTACTTTATCGATCAAAAAAGGGGAAAAGGTGTGCATAAAAATGGTTTGACAATAGTTCCTCTTCTAGACCATTATGTCAGTTATATCAAACATAAATGTGCTAGTCAGTTTAAAAAACAGAAACAAAAAACGAATGTAGATTGTAATTATATACAAAAAAATACAGGGAACACATTTCAGAAAAATACAACCGGAAATACTTGTCCAATCCCATGTGTACAATCTCAATTTTATAAACAGGCAATAATCATGCCAAGCGCAACTACATGCAAGCACTTTCTTGCCCAAACACTTTTCAGGGCGTGCGCTCGGGAAAATACAAATGTATACATATATGTTTTTCTCTCTCTTTTTCTCAGAACAAGGACACCAAACAGAAATAAACTCTCACACAAGGAAACGGTACCTCCTTTAAACACGAGCAAAGACAGACACACTAAAACATAAAACACAGTCGAGGAAAGCTTACCACACACGCACGAGAACCAATATACCTTTCACTCTCTTGCCTCCATCTCTCACTCCGGCCTCCTTTTCCTTTTGCGTGTTGCATGTCCAAATATTCCCCCATCACGAGTTAAACTCAGATGCGAGTTAATACAAGTACAAGACAAATATTGGAATACCAGCCAGAGGAGGAAATAAAACTCATGAGAAATATAGTTTTTACCTGTTTTCTGTTCTTTCTTTTGTCTGTTCGGGGTCATGTTGCTTATATTCTTTAGCCATGCATATTTTCCTATTCATCTCTTTCTCTCTCTCTCCATTATAGTCGTCATAATGTTTGTAAGCAGTTTTATCATCGTTATCAATATTATCTATATTGTTATAACTTTCATAACCATCATTATCTCGCTCCGAATCCTCAATATTTGGATTTTTTCGATGCCTTGCACTTTTTTTCTTCTTTTTTTCGGAGGGAGGGGTCATACAC
>NW_028234408.1:15285017-15287517 GCF_977035675.1 Penaeus japonicus
ATGTATATATATATATATATATATATAAATATACTTAATATATATATATATATAATATGTATGAATAAGTACATTATTATAAATACATACACACACACACACACACATACACACACACACACACACACACACACACACACACACACACACACACACACATATATACACAGACACACACACACACACACACACACACAACACACACACACACACACACACACAATAATATATATATACATAAATATATATATATATATATATATATATATATATATATATATATATACAAATATATATATATATATTATATATGTATATATATATATATATAAATATAAATATATCTATATATATATATATATATATTATATATATATATAAATATATATATATATATATATATATATGTGTGTGTGTGTGTGTGTGTGTGTGTGTATGTGTGTGTGTGTGTATGCGCGCGCGCGTGTGTGTGTGTGTGTTATGCAAAAAAAAAAGGAAAAAAAAAGGAAAAAAAAGTTTTTTTTTGCATTACCAGTACTGAATGAAGGTTACTAAGTAGTCTAGCTTTGTGGAAACTGTATTACCAAGAATACTGCTAGTCACACATTTCTGATTAAACCAAGAAGTCATTATCTCCAATACACAAAGCGCTTTCCAGGACCTCGACAAAGATTCTGGAAGTATTGCCAATGTAATCAGATTATACGTATATCGCGGAAACGGATGTGAATGTTGAATTTTTGAACATGATCATCCTTATCACCCACCAAAATCAGTATCCATGTGCGAAGTATGTAAATAAACTTTGGAGAAACTTTTGCTCGGATCTCACACATAATTAGAGTCTCATGCAAGGAACACTCAGCTGAGCTAATAAACGCTCACAGAACTGAATCTTGTAGAAGAAAGCATTAGGACTGGGTCTCGGAGGGAAAAAAAATATTTACGAATCCAAGAATATTAACGTTGGGTACAAGCTTTGCTGGCAGGTCGGTGCTATTAGCAAAGTGAAAAAAAAAAAAAAAACATTGTAAAAACTCTACTATCAGGAATATAAGCAAACTTATGTACATCATATCTAAAACTGCCACGCGACACAACCTAATAGGCTACCTGACAAAAAGTACACATTGTCATGTAACTATTAATATCAACTGATGTATTAGAAGATATTTCATCAATACTAAATGAAGTTTGGATTGAGAACATTGAGCAGCAACATAAGATCTTATCATCGACACAGATTGTCGATAATCTTATTGCATTATGAAGTATATTACAAATATATAATTATTGATTATTGATATGTTTTCGGCCAGATTTAGATTTGAATGAAGCTCATTCTTAATGTTTTGCAGAAATATCAATACAAACTATTCAAACATCATACAAGAAAATGAATATTGAGAATTGAGAAAGGAAAACATATTTGCTCGAAAACGTAGAGTATGAAGATGTAATCTACTATTATCATTATTATTTTTTGCGTATTTTACGTATATGTATATATATATATATATATATATATATATATATATATTATATATATATATATATATATATAATATATATATATTTATATATATACATATAAATATATATATATATATATATATATATATATTATATTATATATATATATATATAATATAATTAAATATATATATATATATAATATATATATATATATATATATATATATATATATATATATATATATATATATATATATATATATATATATACTGTATATACATATATATACATATATAAACATAATGGCACACACATGCTTTCATACTTTAGCATATCCACAACCAAAAAAGGAGTCAAAGAAAAAGATGCCCAGATGGCTGCGAATAAGAATACCAACTTCCCTGGTGGTTCTTCGAAGGATCCTCATATCCCCTTTACACACCTACGCATATAAATGAACACACATATATTATGGTCAGGCTATCTAGCAGACGCTCAATTTATTTCTTATGTGCAATAGTTGAGACTAACTCCCACGCTAACACGAGAATCATACTCAGTGGTACACATTTTTTGAATATTCTACCCCCCTTCCCTCTCTCTCTCTGTCTCTCTCTCTCTCACTCTCTTTGTCTCTCTCTCGCTCTCTCTTTCTCTATCTATATGTCTATCTATCTCACTGTCTATCTCTTTTTCTCTTTCTCTTTCTCTCTCTCTCTCTCTCTTTCTCTTTCTCTCCTATCTTTGCTTTCTTAACCGTCAAATTACACCCAAATACCGTCATAAAAATGACCACACTTACAAAGAAACAAACACATAGAGATACAAAACTACATACTCAAAGATACAAACACACATAAAATACAAACCCACGCTCGCGACGAAGCAAACACACAAACAAAACGACAAGACACACACACACACACACACACACACACACACACACACACACACACACACACACCTACACACACACACACACACACACACACACACACACACCTACACGTACAGCCCACGACGC
>NW_028234408.1:15317517-15320017 GCF_977035675.1 Penaeus japonicus
GGTCCTGGTGCGAGCGACATGTCAGAAGGGAGATGCCTCTCCTGTTCTGCTGGCTGACGAACTGGGTATGACCCTTTGTATGACATCAGGTCGGCCTGGCTGACTAGTTCCGCTTTCCTCCTTCAGGAATAGTCTGCAATCGTGGGTGGCCTCTTGTGGATTCGCCCTCTTGGATTTGTTGTACTGAAAGTCTTTGACATATCTGACAATGACAATGACAATGGTTACATGATTCAGAGCTAAATGATTTTAGTGTAAATTTGCTACATTTGATGTTTTACCTGAGTCCACGATGTACCGGTTGACTATCATTTGTTGTATAAAGACAGAGTTCAAAATCCTTTCGCTATATACATAAATATATGTGTTTGTGTATATGTATATATATATATATATATATATATATATATATATAATATATATATATATATATATATATATATATATATATGTATATATATATATATATATATATTATAATATATATATATATATATATATATATATATATATATATATATATATATATATATATATATATATATATATATATATATATAATATATATATATATATATATATATATATATATATATATATATATATATATTATATATATATATATATATATATATATATATATATATATTATATATATATTATATATATATTATATATATATATATATATATATATATATTTATATGAATCATAAAATCATAAACACAGTAACGTGCACAGCATAGATATAATAAAACACTGCCACAATATGAAATGAAAAACTCGCGAGTTTCTCCTTTCAAATTGTGGCAGTGTTTTATCATATATATATATATATATATATATATATATATATATATATATATATATATATATATATATATATACATATACATATATATATATATAAACAATACCCGTTTTATGTTTTAGAAGAGAGGAATACAGAAATAGTAGAAGGGGAGAGAGGAGGGAATATACACTAGAGGAACATGATAAAGGGTAAAAACGTACACACGGAAAGCGAAGAACAAGAAAAAATGGAAATAGAGAAGAAAAAAAAATGACTTGGGGTAAAATACAATCTATGCATGAGGGCGTGTCAGAGTAGTGTGGTTTGTAACCTCACAAGGGATTCCAGACAGGAGCTCTCAGGTTGGCTTCGGGTACCTGCCTATTTCATTAGGTCATAAATACGGTATGATCTACGAGCGGTCACTTTGGAAGTTTTTGCATATCAAATGGGATTCCGTGAAGCTAGGAGAGAGGAATTTCGGAGGTTGAAATATGGAGAGAAGGAAGAGAATTGACTGGAATAGGAAAACAGAGAAAAAGAAATATGTGAAAAAAAGAAAACACATACACACAAATTCAAAAACACATACATGTGTGTATATATTGTCAGGCGTCTCGTACATAAGAACTCAATACCAGTTATGATCCCGTAGGTAATTAATTTTGGTTATATCCCTTACATAAACACATAATTAATAAATACATCCATTGAATAAACTCTTGGATGTCCGATCTATATATTCAAGACACTAATGTGAAGATATCTGAGGAAATTAGGGTTATGAGAGATCCGTCTTTAGTCAGAACCATAGCACACCTCGGACTCAGATGAAACAGCTGACCCCAAGCAGGAGGCAGTGTTAGGCCATGAGTGCACAAAGAGCTATCCAACCTCAAGATCAGGAGGATAAGTTCGTCCTTGCAGACCCTAAGATGAGGCCGATTATGCGCCTCAGGGAATATCTGCTTCTCCGGCGAGGTCGGGACTTAGCAAGAAACCTCGCAAACCCTAATAACATGGAGGCATTGAGATTGTAAAAAAAAATGTTGTTTTATCATATAATAACTGCACGCATTATTGGGTAAAAACCTCATTACTGAATGTAACATCTCATCACACTTCACATAATTTCAATATTTGATATTGCATTTCACTTCACAAATATTACACATTTCCAAACGGTTCATCTAGTGTCAATAAGGATTTCATAATAGCTAATATAAGTGGGACTTATTAGAAATAATTTAAAGTGAAGACAGCAACAAAGAGATGATACGGATCCACCCATAACCTCGACTACTGTCGGGCATCGGGAACTATTTCGCATTCATGGATTTAGGGTTGGTAAAATGGGTCTAACCAAAAGAACAGAGAAATCAGTGGAACAAGGAAATCACATATATATGTGTATACATATATACATACATATATATATATATATATATATATATATATATATATATATATATTAATATATATATATGTATATAATATAATACATATATATATATATATATATATATATATTTATTTATATAATATTTATATACAACACACACACATATTATATATATATATATATATATATATATATATATATATATATATATATATAAAGAAATATAATATAAATATATATATCATCATCAGCCTGTATCATTCCACTGCAGGACGTAGGCCTCTCTCAATCTTTTCCAGTCATTC
>NW_028234408.1:15355775-15363275 GCF_977035675.1 Penaeus japonicus
AAGGAAAACAACAAAAACAATAATAATATTGATAATGATAAGATTGCAATAGATATTAGGTACGTAAATAACCTTAAGTCTATCCTCTATCAGTATAAAAGAAGAAAGATATGAAAAGAAGACAAACAAACAGACTGGAATAAAAAATTTACTAATGGAATTATCAAGCTGAAGTCTGTAAGAAGTAAAAGGGTAATATAGATATCTAGAATATTTGAAAGCTAAAAAAACAAGATGTAAGTGAAATTACTATATGGTTGAGATTCCCAAAGACCTATTCCTCTCGGACACCAATCAAGCAACGACATCATTTCGCTCATTCCAGTAACAACATTCATCTCCATGTTCACATCCACACACACACACACACACACACACACACACACACACACACACACACACACACACACACACACACTTGCTCTTCCTCCTTTCTACACTTCTTCGGACACTAGAATTCTTCAAACAAAATATCGCTCCCTAATGAAAACTAAATGGGCGGCGGCAGTGAGAACGTTACTACTTTTCCGCAAGCTTGAGTGAGACCGCTGTCTGATATCACCCATTCGATGAGTCGCCCGCGCTTCTCCATCACGGCCCTTCACTGTGTAACGTCACGTAGAGGACTGGGCACGGCAATTTATCCTGTGCGTAGTTTCATGGACTACATGAAGCGGCAATAGTCCACATCACCATCGGCATTTCCTCCATCAAGTCAGTTTAACCCCCGAGTCAGAAGGGATGACACTGACCTTTAAAAGCACCCGGGGTGATCGGGGATGCTGTGCAATGGGAGGATATCATAAATGTCGCTGATCTCCGGCGCTGAACCAACGAGACGAGGAACCTGATCTCCTTAGGGAGATAACTGCCTTATGGACACAATGCATTTATTTAAGTTAACATAGGGAAGTAAATTAAGATGCAATTTATGCATACTAATGTTAATAACACAATCACATATAAAACTCGAATGTGAAAATCAGTGAATGAACGTTTTTCTCATTGCCATGCAGTATGGTAACAATTTTCCCTACAGTCTCTTTCAGACCGGTTTAATTCTCCATCTTGTCACCGTAATGATAAAGGTTTCGATACTGCATCTTTTCACCTCCATGATAGTGAAAATGTACTAATGGGTTATCGAAAACATTTCTTGGGATAAAACTGTGTCTAATACATACTAATACTAATACTTGTATTGTTACTATTACTAATGATAATGCTAATCATAATTATGATATTGGTAATGATAACGGTTATGATGATATCAATCATGAAGATAATGGTAACGACAATGATAAAAAGGATAATTGTAAGAGCAAAAATGATGACAACAATGTTGATAATAATGATTGTTATTATGAAAATGAAAAAAGTTATTAACATCGGCGATAAGGATACTGATATTATTAAAAACAATGATATTGATGATGATAATGAAAAAGTGCTGACATGACGTCAACTTCTTTACAAGCAATCTTTATAAGAAACAAGTAAGTCGATACCAGAAAGTTAGACGAACAATGAATAAGCAATAGAATGAGAGAGAGAGAGAGAGAGAGAGAGAGAGAGAGAGAGAGAGAGAGAGAGAGAGAGAGAGAGAGAGAGAGAGGGGGGGGTGTGTGTGTGTGTGTGTGTGTGTGTGAGAGAGAGAGAGAGAGAGAGAGAGAGAGAGAGAGAGAGAGAGAGAGAGAGAGAGAGAGAGAGAGAGAGAGAGAGAGAGAGAGAGAGAGAGGGAGAGAGGGAGAGAGAGAGAAAGAGAGAGAGAGAGAGAGTGAGAGAGCGATAGAGAGGCGGGCAGATTTGTGTGTGTGTGTGTGTGTGTGTGAGAGAGAGAGAGAGAGAGAGAGAGAGAGAGAGAGAGAGAGAGAGAGAGAGAGAGAGAGAGAGAGAGAGAGAGAGAGAGAGAGAAGTGGGAAGGGGGTGGGGGAGATCTGTGTGTGTGTGTGAAAGAGAGATAGAGATAGAGAAAGAGAAAGAGGGAGAGAGAGAAGAGTGAAAACAAAAGTACCAATCTTTTCACAGCACTACTATTGGCAAGCTGATCCAGAGCTTGGAAATTTGATTCTCGTCGGTAGATTTAAAAAAGAAAAACAACAACCATCATTCCCCTGTTTCCCAAAATAATTGTACTTGTAACACGAATATGATCATGATGTGAATTTAGTTGGAATATATATTTGCATGCAGTGGGCTTATAAATCGCAAAGTTTGAACTAAAATCATTTTGAGAGTAAATGATAATAATCATAACGTTGATAATAACAATAGCAACGCTTACGGCAACACTGATGTGATAATAAATAAATCATTTTGGTTTGGATGGAAGGTTGTTAAGTAATGGTATCAATTATTGCACACGATGAATCTAACCATCATTAATTGTATTTTTTCTTCATAATGATGATGCTTATGAGGATTTGAATGCTACTACTACTACTACTACTGACATTGATGATAAAGATATTAGTAGCGGTGATAACGATAATGATAATGATGATAGTAATAGTAATGATAATTGTATTAATAACGATGGTAATGGTGATAGTAATAACAATTATAACAATAACAACAAAAATAAAATCAATGTTGGTGATGATTATAATAATGATAGTAGTGATAATGATAATAATAACATTAATGATGATAATCATTATAATAGCAATCATGATGATATTAATGATGATAATAATGAATATGACGATGATAATAATAACAATAATAATGATAATAATAATAATAATAATAATAATAATAATAATAATAATAATAATAATAATAGTAATAATAATAATGATAACAATAATGATGATGGTGATGATAATAATAATAATAATAATAATGATAATAATAATAATGATACTACTACTACTACTACTACTAATAATAATAATAATAATAATGATGATGATAATGATAATGATAATGATACGAACAATGAAAATGATAGAAATAGCAATAGTAATAATGATAATAGTGATTATGATATCAGTAATAATAAAAAAGAAATTAATAAGAATGATAGTAATGATGATATTGATAATTATCATGATAATAATAATGATAAGAAGAGGATGATGAAGATAATAATGATTATAATGATAATATGATTAGAATATCAATAATGATGATAGGAGTAATGACAATAATGATGATAATGATGATAATAGTAATGATGATAAAAGTAACTATAATAATGATAAAAAAATAATAAAAACAAAAACGATGATGATGATAAGTACAATGGTAACGGTAAAGATAATAATATTGACATTAAGGCAATAATGATGATAATGATAACAGTGGTAATGATAATAAGAATAATGATAATAAAGATATGAAAACAAGAATAAGATAAGACAAGTAGCTCAAACATCAGTAGTATTAGTGACAAGTGTAATAAACATAGTAATACTAATAATAACAATCAAATATGAACATCAATAGATGTTACGTCAACAGTTATGAATATGGTGGTTGTAGTTGTATCAAAGACAGGAGCGGTAATAACTATGTCAGATATGTCAGAAGTAGTAGTGACCTTTTAGTTGCAATAGTATTAGAAACATTTGAAATTGTATAGGCCTCTGTAGTATTAACATTCCTATTAAAAGTAGTAGCAGTAGTAGTTTCATCCACAGCAAATCAGTAACAACAATGACTACATAAGAAGCAACACCCGTCATCATTATTTCCATAATATAATCATTAAGGGAAGCCATAAGAAGTAAATAACATGTGAGCTAACAACATGTGGCACGAAACACACTGTGGACCTGCTTGTGTCACGCAACACAAGTTTCAGTAATGCATACAGAAGCTACGTCGTTGCTTGAACGTAGCTTGTTATGTAAGCATTTCATTGTGCTACATTATGTACAGTTTATATTTGTAAATATTGTATATTTTAAATATATGAATAAATGCGTGTGGAAAATTCGGAGATATGTGTGTGTGTGGTACTACCATAATAATTTTGCTTGTTTGTTTATGAATTATTTTTTTTTCTTTATTCGTCTGTTTTATTCATACACAAATACAAACACCCACACACACACACACACACACACACACACACACACACACAAACTCTAATAGCAGTATGATGTAGTGTCAGCAATCCAGATTTTAACATAAACCTGGTATTAACAGATTAACATTATTGACAAAACTATCGCTATAGTGTTGCATTCATAGTGAGCCATCTGTAGTATCGTGTACATATATCTCATAAAAATAATAAAATGTTGTTTTAGTAATACAGGTGATACAATGACTAAGGTGATATCTGTATATTCATGATGTTACAGCAACAAAACAGACAGTAAACAAAGTTCTCTGTGTTTCTGGTCGTACTATGAGATGAATACGTTATACAGTAATGGGGTATTTGTGGTATTTGCTGTCCAGAATATAAGTTTGTTAAATAAAGACTATAATGTTTAAATTTCATGCGATAGAATGAAGCAAAAATAACACACACACCTATTCCTCCCCCCCAAAAAAAAAGTGGGATAAAAAAGACGGGGGGGTCGCACAATTAATTAGTTGTATAACATTTATGTCTTTGGTTAAAAGAGTAAGATATGTTTATCATTATCATTATGATTATCAATTTCATCATCTTTTTCATAGTAATCATTTTTATTGTTTTATTATCATCACTACTACTACTACTAATTATCATTATTACTGTTATCAATATTGTCATTGATATAATTAACATCTTTATCATCAATAATGTTATTATCATTATCACTGTTATATCGAACATTATTATCATCACCTTTATCATTAACATTACTATTATCATTATAATTATCAAAATAATCATTATCATTATCAAAATCACAATCATCATTATAACCATAATCATAATTATCGTTATAATTATGATTATGATCATTATCATAATTATCCTTTCAATTATCATTATTACTATCATTATTATCATATATTTTTCCGGAGGCTGAGTCCAACCCTCACGTCAGCTTTTTTCCCCATCCAGTCAGGAGGAAACTATGAACATTATATATGCTAATGTATACATGAGAACGCACACATATATAAATTGTTGTATGTGTGATTGGCTAGGGACGACCGTACTACTGCGTTTTGTATATTTGTTGACTAAGCGTTTATTCGGCTGTCCATTCATTTCATTGACTTATACCTTTTACTGAATTTTCATTAGTGAGGTATGGTGACCAGTGTAAAATTCCCCCTGGATCAAATAGCCTGAGGCTCCCCATCACCCCCTACATCGGTACCCCCCCCCCCCACTCCCTCCTACCCCTCTACTTTTTTTCTGGTATGCGATAGATAAAGTCGTAGTGTTAACCCACCACTCTTCCCCCACCCACCCCCACCCCCGCTCCCCGCCTCTCCCATTTCCCTTCTCGCCTTCCTTCCTATCCTCTATTCCTTTCCCCACCACCCTCCCTCATCGCCCCCCCCTCCCCTCCACCTCCCTTTCTCCCACAGCCGTCTCCCCCCTACCCCACCCCCTCTCCCCCCGTCCCCGGCCCGCAACGAATCCTCCATCGGCATCGGAAAGCCCCGGGCACATCCGACCGCTAATAATTCGGTCCAATCAAGTCTCAGAATAGAGCTGCTTAGGCCTATCTCTCGCACTAAATAATTTTTTGTTCCTGAAGGGGAAGCCCAGATGGTTTCACTTAGTGGCTTTGGCTATCGAGATAGGATCCATCTTGTATTTATCTTTTCCATTAACCCAACTGCCTATGTATGTATCTCTCTATAAATCTCTTTATTTATCTACAGTCCCACATCGATCTGTCAATCGATTAATCTAACTATCCATGTCTGTAACTATTCTTCTATCCTCTCATCCATCTTCCGAGGTCGATCTAACGATCTCCATCTACCTATTCATCTATCTGTCCATTAACCTTGATCTAACAGTAAATCACTAATCAAATCTGTTTAGCTATTTCTATTGGACAATCGAATTCGACATGCATATCTGACTAAACTTTAAAATCCATTAACTACTATAATATTTTCTCCTGCAACATGAAATTATAATAAAAGTATATTTTTGTGGAACAACAGGTCCTCGTTGATTGTGATTGTATCAACATGTATTAGCATGTGAGCCTCTAGCACCTCCACAACTACCATATGCAAAGGCAAACTATCCTAAGGAATGTCCTAACGTGTGTTAGCAATGTCCTTAAGCTCTGAATTATCTCTTGTTTTGCCAAGACTTAGCAGCTCATGGTGAAAATATGTGTATGAACACATAATCCCGTGGAAAGAGGTCCATGCTTGCGTGTAAGTATGCAGAGGGGAGACAAAATAAAATGAAAAAGGGAAAGAGAAAAGAATTAAGAAGAGACAAGAAAGTGGAGACACTGACATGACAGGGTAGATATGCAAAGAAAGAGATACAGAGAGAGAGAGAGAGAGAGAGAGAGAGAGAGAGAGAGAGAGAGAGAGAGAGAGAGAGAGAGAGAGAGAGAGAGAGAGAGAGAGAGAGAGAGAGAGAGAGAGAGAGAGAGCGAGGGGTGGGGGTGGGGGAGGCAAGTAAGAGACAAAGAGGTAATATGAGAGAGAAGGGGAATACTCATTATGTGTATTTTGTTGACTTCCGGGAACAGTAATGGACGGAGGCACACACTACAGAGACCATTTAAATCGTGCCTTCCCCTGAGCTACTTGGAGAGTGAGAGAGATTACGGGGAAAAGAAGGGACGTGAAGCGGAATAAAGGGGGAAAGGGGAGAGAGGGAGAGAGAGAGAGAGAGAGAGAGAGAGAGAGAGAGAGAGAGAGAGAGAGAGAGAGAGAGAGAGAGAGAGAGAGAGAGAGAGAGAGAGAGAGAGAGAGAGAGAGAGAGAGAGAGAGAGAGAGAGAGAGAGAGAGAGAGAGAGAGAGAGAGAGAGAGAGAGAGAGAGAGAGAGTGAGTGTGTGAGAGAGAGAGAGAGAGAGAGAGAGAGAGAGAGAGAGAGAGAGAGAGAGAGAGAGAGAATGAGAAGGAGAGAAGAGAGAGAGAAAGAGAAAGGGAGGAAAGGGGGTCAAGGGGAGAGAGAGTAAAGTAAAGAGAGAGTAAAATAAGAAAAAGACGTGTAATGCCACAGAAATGTCTGCTATGGATATTATGGGAAGACGGGAAAATGCTACATGATAATGAAGACTTATAAAATATATGAATAAAAGAACGATTTTGGTATAATTACGTCAAGAGCCACAGACACTTGGGTCTCACTCAATCACTCTCTCTTTCGTTCCCTTTCCCTCTTTCTCTCTCTCTTTCTCTCTCTCTCTCTCTCTCTCTCTCTCTATCTCTCTCTCTCTTCCTCCATAAGCACGCTTTTCTGTACTATACCTTACGGTTCAGATTATATCACAACTATAACGTGACATTCGCTGTGCAGATTGTAAGATAACTGAAATGTATTGTTATGCAGATACACTATCTAAACTTCATTCGACAGAATATGACAAAACGTACACAAGCACATACAACTATCTATC
>NW_028234408.1:15410775-15413275 GCF_977035675.1 Penaeus japonicus
TGAGAAACCTAAGTGACTCAATACACATTGTATTTAAGTATCAATATTTGAAAATAGAAAATACGAGGTATTTGCAGGTGTAGCTGTAATATGTAATTGTCTTATTATCAGTGTCTGGGTAAGTCGTAAAGGACGGAATGCAAATATTGTATTTACATTTTATGCATCTAAATGGCATTTATTGCAACACTTTAATAGTTAAAAAAGAGAGAAAAAAAATGAACTGAAAAATGAATTCTGTCTGCCTCTTTCTCACCTTACCCGGTATTTGAAATTGTTTTGTCCCCTACTGATATTGGTATTTCGTTAAATTGCGTTCTCTTTCACTTACTAAATCTGCTGACACCCATTTCCATGCATTACATCACTTTCTCTGGTGTTTCCCATTTCGTCCTTGCTGTACATATCATATACTATTTTTTATGTTATGGTATACTCTGTGGTAGTTTTCCATTAAATAAATGTCAAACTAAATTGACATTGTGCCATTGTTATATTCTTATTTTATTTTTATTATTACTGGTTTTCATAGACGTTGTTCTCCCTGACATGTTCCCTTCTGATTTCATGAACAAGTACTGTCCGTGCATAGAAATTTTCTTTGTTTTATTCATTTATCCATATATTTCCTTGGCATAAACACGTGTACACATTTTTGGATGTCACCAAAAAAATAACACAATCAAAACACATTAATAAATGTAAACTCTAATAGTGTTATTTACATGTATCACCGAGCAACGGAATATATTCATGCAAATCTCGTAGCAAGAAGAACACGAACAATGCCACCCAAACGACACACAGAAGACTGGGCAGTTGCACCACAAATCATTCTTGATTCATGGCTCTCCACCATAATATAACGTCATATACGACACGTTTCAGACATACGTCATAGAGAGAAACATGGCAGCACGCAACACACCCAAAATGACACAGCTTGATAGAGCACATAAGAGCCACGCATGGGTATAGAAAGAAGACCAAAGCTCATGGAAGAAAGATAAGCATATCCATAAGTTTCCCGAAATTTTACGAGGCTAAGACTCCCCCGGGAAGCTTTTCACATATGCCTTCGTGGCGTTTTCCCTCTCTTTCAGCTCATCTGTGCTCTAAAGGTTAGATGTCACAGCTGTTCTTATTGGTTGCATGGGGGGGGGGGGGTATTAGAGCATCTCCTGAGACTGGATTTTCTATTCTCTCTCTCTCCTCACTTTTTATCATTAGGTGTGAGGGGAGGTGGTCAAGACGTTGAATGAGAGATTAATCGAATAAGGCGATGTTTCAATTAACCTAATATGTCGATACTGCTCGAAGACGGGATCCGGATGGATCTTGAAACTGTCGTCTCATTTTCAATAAATCTATTATGTGTATAGTGGGTTTATCTGCCATTTATCAACACGGAAGAATGTTTTGCAAGTTATATATACAGTATATATATATATATATATATATATATATATATATATATATATATATATATTATATATATAGTATGTATATATATATATATATATATATATATATATATATATATATATATATATACATATATATATATAATATATATATATATATATATATATATATATATATATATATATATATATATATATATATATATATATCCAATATATATGTATATATATATATATATAATATATATATTATAATATATACATACATACATACATACATACATACATATATATATTATACACATGTATATATATATATATATATATATATATATATATATATATATATATATAATATATATATATATATATATTATATATATATATATATATATATATATATATATATATATATATATATATATATATATATATATATATATATATATATATATATATATATATATATATATATACACACATACATATATATGTATGAATCACAAAAAACACAGTAACGTGCACATAACAGAATTAATAACACTGCCACTAAAAGAAAGGAAAAACTTGCGACGTTTCGAACTTTTTCATGAAAGTTCCTCTTCAGGCGAAAGCAATCCAAAAAAATGAATAGAGGAAGTAAATTTAGACAAGAATATATATAGAAAGGATGACCGTAGGGACAAGGGCTGACTCAGGTCACAGAAGGATGTTTAAGGTCAATTAATCTAGGGAAAGCTTTTCCTACTAAAAAGGAGGTAAGATCATCCAACCCCCATTGACCAGCACTCAAATTAATATTGGGAATCTTTTTCATTAAAAGAGATTCCAGCATCTTTCTTTCATACGCATTAGACGATTTGTGAATTAACTGAACATTATTCCAATTTAATTGATGACCGGCATCACGCATGTGAACGAAACAAGCATGTGATTCCCTTGCGTACCTGACATCGCGTTTATGTTCACTTATCCTCTTTTCCAACTCTCTACCCGTTTCACCTATGTAGAACTTCGGACATTCCTTGCAAGGAATAGCGTAAATGCCAGAAGAAGTGCCAAGAGTAGCGTTGGAC
>NW_028234408.1:15483255-15485755 GCF_977035675.1 Penaeus japonicus
AATACACACTCCACACACACACACACACACTCAACCACACACCACACGCACACCCAACCACACAACACACACACACTCACCCACACAACACACACACACTCACACACTCACACATAACACAACACACACCCCACACACACAAACCCACCCACACCCCCCACACACAAAACAACACACAAAACCACAAGAAAACAAAAAAAACTCCAACAAACAAAAAACACACCACAACAAATAACAACAAAAACCACAACACCAAAAACACAAACACAAAAAAAACACCACCCCCCCCCAACAACAAAACTCAACCACAAACCACCAAAACACATAACCCCAACAAACACCACAAACCACCCAAAACAACAAAAAAAAACACACCACAACACCCCCAACAAAACCAAACCAACCAAACACACAAAAAAAACACCCCCCCCCAACAACAACAACAACACACAACACCCACAACAAACAAAAACAACCACAAAACCCCACCCACAAACCCAAAAACACTACACCCAATCACCTAATCAACACCAAACAACACACCACCCAAACCAACACGCCCCACTAACAAACCTACAAATGCCACACACCACCAACCACCCCACCCACACAAAACGCCTCAACAACCAACCCAACACCTCCCCCCCCCCTATCCCCACCAAATACAAATAAAACCCTCAAACCAACAAACAACCCCCAAACTAACTAACCACCTTTCTACACCCTCACCACAACTACTACCACCACCAAACACACACCCCAACCCCACTCCCAAAATAACAACCCAACCAACACACCAGACCAACAACCCCCATAATAACCACCCCCCACACAAACCCTCAAAAACCCCACTCCACCAACAACACCCCCCACCCCACAACAACCAAACAACACCCCAAATACACAACACCACACCAACCAACCCAAAACCACCAACACAAACAAACACACCACCACACCAACACAACACCAACCACCACCCCCCAAACACAGACCCACCAAAATCCCCAAAAACAACACCACACCACCCAAACATCATTCCAACACACACACATCCAACACCCCCCCACTTAACCAAACCATAACACCAACCGCAAAAACAATAATAACACCCCCCCCAACACCCACATCCAACCACACCCAACCCAACAACAACTCCACCACCTACCAACTAACCCCCAAATCAATCCCCTACCCACCAAACAAACACCACCAAACCCCCCCACACACACAACCTCAACAAGACCACACACCTACCCAAAAACGCCCCCACACCCCCCTAAAACCACCCAATACCAAAAACACCTACACACTACCACCCCCAACAAACCACCCCACACCCACCAAAACCAAATAACACCAACAAAATAACATCCACCCCCACCACCCAAATCCCCCAACCACACACCCAAAACACACCCACCACACAACAAAAACACCTCACCCTTCACACACCAAAACAACCCCCAACCACAAACCCCACCCATACCAAAAAAACAACAAACCCCAACCACACACAACCCACAACATCACCAACCCCCAAAACAACCCACACACAAACCCACCACACACACACACCCACTCACACACCACTCACACACACACACCCACACACACTACACAAAACATACACACACACACACAAACCACCACACACACACACACTACACACACACACACTTACACACACACACTCAAACCCCCCCACACACAACCCACACACACTCACACAACACCCACACACGACACCACACACACACACACACACAAAGCGACAAACCCACACACACCACACACTCAAAAACACACACCACACACACACACCCCACGACACCACCCACACCCACACCCACATCCCAAAACAACCACTAGATACTAATAGAGTAGATAACCCAAACCCACCACCAGACCATCCCAAAACCACTCCCCCCCCTCCCCAAAACTACCACAACACACCCAGCCGCCAGGCCCCCGTGCCTGGCAAATACCCCGCCCACCGAACGCCAAACCACCACCAACGAATAGCCCCAGCGCAGGCCCGACGAACTCACCTCCCTGCACAGGGGCTGAACCCAATACCGGGCCCCCGCACGGAACCGACCCCCGCCCCCCCCCCCCCCCCGTACCCATCCCAACCCAAAAAGTTCAACGGATCGGATACTCTATTGACCCAACGACAACTACGGATTTCAGGGTCCTGTGGGAAGTACGGAGATCGTTAACCGACTCAACGCTGAGGACAGTGGGGAACGCGCTCCCCGCAGGAAAGGGAGAAAATAGCGAAATCAAGGACATTCTGAGGAAGAAAGGTACAAAAGAGGAAGGTTATGGATAGCGGTGAAAACGGGGCATGAACAAGAATGGGTCAAGGGGGTCGGACCGTGGATGACCAGACATAACCACAGGCCAAGGGTGGTCAGGTGAAGCACAAATAGACAAAATTAGCCCCGGCAGGTGTGCAAAATGGAGGTACAGTCCCTCATGAAGGGTGGTGGATAAT
>NW_028234408.1:15495755-15515755 GCF_977035675.1 Penaeus japonicus
ATATCACCAGCCATACAAATGAAGAGATAAAAGAAGAATGGTAAGCAATCACCTGCAATATCGAAGAAGTATACAAGATGCCACAGCATGGAATTGTTAAGATACGATTCCATGACATACTGACTGCCAATAAGATCAGAGAACAAGGACTCATTCTATACAATTACAGTATAAACCCTGCCCAGATCGAAGAGAGCGCTTCACCGAGTAATTCAATGTATGAGTTGCTATGAATATGGTCATACAAAGGGTAAATGCACAAAGAAGAATTCTGAAAAATGCAGTGAATGTGGTCAGACCGGCACAGGTTCACATCATGTAAGAACACCACGAAAAAATGCCTAAACTGTGGAGGCAAACACAGAACTCTTTCTGGAAGCTGCCCTATAAGAAGGAAAGAAATCACAAAGTCGAAGAAAAGAAGCAAGAGATCCAAACCCAAAAAGAGTCCGACTACTGAGTGAAGTAGTGAAAAACACTGCAAAGGCTACAGCAAAGGTCGAGAAAACGATCGAAAAGACAGCCAAAGCCACAGCCGAAATAACAAAACGGCGATCAAAGAGACACAGCCACCCATCATGCAGCTGCCAAACAACCTAGCTTCAAGCCTGATGCACGCCCACCTGGCCAACCTCGCACAGCCTGGCTGCTTTGCTGAATAAGCAAAGCTAGTCTTGAGTCGAAATAATCTCCCTGAAATGGACCTTCCTAACGATGTTAATTCGGCAGGCATCCTGAGGGTTAATGTTGCCAACAGAAACCCCCACTAAAGAAACCTCAGAAACACTCGAAGAAGAAGAAATGCCAGAACTGCCAGTTCTTGAAGAAGAAATGCCGCCACTGGAAGAACCCACTGCACCAGTACCCCAGTATGTGAGGGTGCCATCCCCACACAGGTGTAAGAATGTGAAGAAGGCCAGGGAAGCAAAGGGCAAAGCTGTAGGAGTCATCCTGTACACTGCCGAGAAAACCGTTACAAACGGCAATATTGATGATGATGATGTTGCAGAATACATCAAAAATGGCAGGATGAAATACTCCTACAATAATCAGAGGCTGAAATCTGATGAATGTGCCAGTATCATAGATAGGAGAATTAGGGCAGCCTCCCTAAATCTCGTTGGTGTGGCTATCACTTACCTCGACCCTGAGAGCTACAGGAAGAGGAGGAATGGCTATGATGAGTCCCAAGAGAGGCATGAAGATGGACCTGCAGCCAAATCCAAGTGAATCACACCATCACTGTAGTTCAGCAGAACGTCCTCAAGTGGACTATGGTTCGTAGGAACGAACTGTCGGGCATGTATAGAGCCCTAAATGCAGATGTAGTCCTGATCAACAGTCATGGTTTGAAGGACACAGACAGGCTGAAACTGTTCCCCTACTTATGTTATCAGAGGAACAGGACTGGAGAAGCAAGTGATGGCATAGCAATAGCAGTCCGAAGAGAAATCAAACATAAGATTCTCGACGACTTTGATGAAATGCTGGCAATGGAGATAGAGACCAGCAGAGGTCCAATAGTAGTGGCTACAATGTATCTGCCTCCAAGAAGGGCAATTGTTCCACTACAAGACTTGTACAGTCTACTTCGACGAAGATTACCCACATACATAGTGGGAGACCTCAATGCCAACCATCCAATGCTAAACAATAGAGCAGGCAACCAGGTTGGCAATGCTATTGCTAGAATGGTTGCTGATGGAGACCTAATCCACATGGGACCAGACTTCCCTACTTACATCACAGGGAATACAGCAACCACACCGGATATTGCAATGTGCAATAACCAAGCCCATCACAACGTGATCATGGAACCGGGCCCTGCAAGCACCAGTGACCACCTGCCCATCATCCTCAAGATATCATCCAACCCAATCCTGAAAAGCCTAAACTGTAGCAGATTCAACTTTAGAATGGCTAATTGGGGAGGATTCAAGGATGAGCTCCAGTCCAAGCCTGCAGCCAACTTGAGGACTGCAACATTGGAAGAGATTGACGAGGAAGTCGAAAAGTGGTACAGCGACGTTGAAGCTGCACTTGCTCATCATGTACCCAAGAGCAACCACAGGACTATCCCCCATCCAAGGCTAACAGCTGAAGTAAGACTGCTAAATATACAGTCGAATCACCTGCAGCACTATGCAGGGATTCATGGATGGACACAAGAGCTGAGAGCAAGATACAGAAGCTTGCAAAGAGAACTCTCTAACCAGTGGAGGAGAGCAGCAAATGACAAGTGGGAAGAACTTGTTCGAAAAGTGGAATGGGACCGAAAAGATCCACAGTCCTTCTGGTCAGGAATAAAGAAACTGATGGGAAGAAGTGAAAGCAGAAGTAGCTACCTCCTCAACGAACAGGATGAGAAGATTCATGAAGAAGAAGAACAAGAAATCCTGTTCAGAAATTACTGGAGAAATTGTTTCCGAATTACCGAAGAAGAAGAAGAGAACTTTGACAGTGATTTCGAGGAGACCATCATAGAGGAAATAGGAAGGCACATGCACCTCCTATATCCAGAAGCTGCTTCTGACTTCACTAGACTGGATCCCACAGATCCACTAATGACCAAGATCAACCCCACAGATGTCAAAAGAACTATTCAGAGTTTCAAGAATAGAACTGCTCCAGGCAAAAGCAGGATCAACAAAACAATCCTGCAAAATCTTCCAAACAAGATGTTGCTGAGACTGGCAAACATATATAATGCCTCTCTCACTGCTGGCTACTTCCCTGACCACTTCAAGGAAGCAAGAGTCAGGATGATTCCAAAAGCCGGGAAAAATCCAAGAAAAGTGGAGAATTACAGACCAATATCTCTGCTGGAAGTCCCAGGCAAAATCTTTGAAAAGATACTGAACATAAGATTGCGAAATCACCTGGAGATTAACGAACTGCAAAATCCCAGGCAACATGGCTTCAGACCAGGCAGAGGAACATCAACAGCCATTGCAATCATATATGAAGAAATCGCCAATGCCATGAGCGAAAGGAACCAAGTCAATGTGGTTCTGAGAGATGTGGCCAAAGCCTTCGACAAAGTTTGGCACACAGGCCTGAAACTTAAGATCATCAGGCTGAACCTCCCGACGTCCTTGACCAAGCTATTGTGTGACTTTGTTGAAAGTCGGAGTGCAAGAATAGTCGTCGGCAATACAGTCGGCGAAGCAATTCCCCTCATGAGTGGAGTTCCACAGGGAAGCTGCCTCTCACCGACACTGTTCACAATCTATACAGCAGACCTGCCTGAACCATCACATGGCAGCAATCACTATATGTATGCCGACGACATCACTCAGATAATCAAGTATGAAGGGAGATCGATCGAGATGATGGCACTCAGAACTGCCAGAGCCATAGAGACCATCAATCGATACGAAAGACAGTGGAAGATCTCAACCAACATGAGAAAATTCCAAGTCATTCCTGTGGCCAAATTCAAGACAGCAGATCTGATAGTGGACGAGGAAGCAGTGGACTACTGTGACAAAGGAAAGATACTAGGTCTAACAATTAGCAGAAGAGGAATTGTCCCTCACATAAATGAAAGAGCAACCAAAGCTAAACATCAGCTGAACAAGATCAGAAGGTTCCAGACTCTGAGTACTGAAACCAAGCTCTACATTTATAAAGCTCTAGTGCGGCCCATCATGGAATACCCGCCAGTGCCTACTCACACCATTTTCAGAAGGCAGATGATGAAGCTACAGACTATTCAGAACCAGGCAGGCAAATGGATTCTGAATATTCGCTTTCCTGAAGTAGTCACTGCACGAGAGATCCATGAAAGATTAAGGATCGAGGCGATCAACCAGAGACTCCACCATCAAGCCAAAAGAAGATGGACAAGAATCCAAGATGAGGATGAAGAGCTCTACAATCGCCTCAACGTTCGTCCAGAAGGCACACATGCCTGGTGGCCCAAAAGCCTCAGCAGAATCAATGGCATTGAAGAAGTTGAGGCCATATTCACGGCATCAGGTACAGGAGACCGATGAGGTAAGGAGGCAACCATGAAGAGGAGAACCTAAAAGAAGAATGAAGAAGTAAACCTCAAGAGGACCTGCAAGTTCAAGAAGTTCAAGAATGAAGATTTTTTAAAACACCTTTTAACCCAGACTACAAGCCAACCCACAGGGCTCCACTTCAACGTCAAGCACGGCACATCATGCATAGCAGTGAGAGGTGACGTGCGAGGTCGGCGAAGTGCAGCGTGGGCAGAGCTTCAGAATGTAAAAATCCAAAAAAAAAAAATCCAAAAAAAAAAAAAAAAAAAAAAAAATCCCTTAAAAAATAGCCTGCTAGGGGTTGACCCGGGGCTTTGTTCAGCTACTAAGGGCGCACATGCAAGCTATTCTCTGACTTCTTTCTCCTGGTCTTACAACTTATCTTTTCTCCTTTCTCCACCTTTCTCAGCTTTCCTTCTATCACTTTATCTCCTCGCAAATTTCATTTCCACTATCCCTCCAGCTCCCTTCATCACTTCCTCTTCACTTTACACACTTCCATTATTCACTTCAACTTCCTTCTCCTCAAGACCAACTCCAATAAAAAGCCAATACTCTCTTCACTCTACTTAACTTTCTAACTCTCACTTTATCTCCTCCCAAGTTTCTTTTCACTATCTCTCCAGCTCCTTTCACCACTTCCTCTTCCGCTTTATCACGCTTCAAAAAAAAAAAAAAAATAATAATAAATAAAAAAATAAAAAATAAATAAATACTAACATTATTTTTTGGTTTTTACTAACTCTATTTAATGAATAAATAATAAAGATTCCTTATCCTTAACCCCAACCCAAGTTCCAGACCCCTTCCTCCCAACCCTCTTCAACTTACTCACCCCCACAGATAAGAAGAAGAAGAATCAACAACCAACAAAGACTTTTCACCTTCCGACCTGGCAGGCCTTCCAGAAGGTTTTGAGTGGACATTACACTTCAATATCTTAACGAGTCAGACAGGGAGTTTCGTCCTCCCACTACTTTAACTACGACTTTCCTTCATTTTCCTGACTGTTTATCTTCACCTGAACTCTTCGTCTAACTTAACTGTCCCCTTCCACTTCGGTGGGAGTTCCAGTATATATCCCGCTCTCTCAGGAGGAATCTGATCTGATCTGACATCTGAAGAGAGATTTGACAGAGACTACAACAGGGCAGCAGCAAGCAGCAGCAGCCCATCTGTACCTCCCGCGACGCTCGCGGAGTCAGGTCACTCTGAGAGGGTGACATTTATGCCGACCTCACCTGACACACCTGCCTCCCTTACCTGTGAAAGACTCATCCCAAGTGGGTGACAATTAAGCAGACCTCACCTGTCGCACCTGCCTCCCTTACCGGCGAGACACTCATCCCAAGTGGGTGACAGTGACAACCATCACCTGGCGATCACCTGCAGTCTCACCTGTTGCTGATATAAGTTATCATTATAACCAACCTGATATTCTTTGATAAGCTTACAGCCAAGAGAGCTCCGCCAGGTAACCGCGGTTTGCCGCGACCCTGGCCAGGCCTTCTCTGGCAGTTAGTGCCCTCTACCCCAGAACACTACCCTTGTAACTTGTATCACCCATCCTCGGCGCCCGTCAGCACACCGTTGACAGGTGATACAAGTTGCAGGAGCCGACTTTTTGTTCGCTTTTTCTCCTTCTCACCACTTCTCTCTTCTGGGCACTTGGAAGGACCTGCGGGGGTGACATCCCCTTCATTCGTCCTGCCAAGGAGCGCAGCCCCAGTTCCCCTTGTAGCAGGCTTGGGACCAGGGAGTGCTTCCACGTGTCGAGCCACGATTCCCCTGGCACGTGACGGATTTGCGTCACACCGCCAGGTAGGAGGGGGGGCGTAGGCTAGGGACACGGGAGGCCTCCATAAGTCTCCAACTGCTAGTGAGTAGGGGTAGGAATAGGTCCCTGAAAAGGGCAGCTTGGCATAAAGGGCTGATCATCTCTTCGACCGGCAGATATCAAGCTTCTGCTGGGGGGATCTGTACTCACCCTGTCTATTGCCGAGCTTAGGCAGGATTTTTTCATTTGCATTTTTATTTGTATTGTATTGTAATATGTAACTATGCCTCGTGTACGCCTCAAAGTCAGGGGGACTCTAACTGAGCAACTCAGGTTAGAGATCTCCAGGATCCTCTGTAACAACGATATCATTCTGACACGACTCCACGCCAGCCAAGATGGTTACATTGCACAAGTCGAATCAGAAAACGATGAGAGCAAGATCTTCGACGAAGTCACCAAGAGAGAACTGCAAACGAAGGACTGCCACCCTGTTATGTCCCCAGATAAACGAGCCAAACATACGCTAGTTCTTAAAGGCGTCGACGAGAGCATTATGAAAAAAGACCCCACAGAGATCGCTACAGAAATCGAGCGAACAAACAACCACCTGAAGGTAGAACACGTGTATGTCATGACGAACGTGAACTACGTGAAAGTAAGGCTCAACACAATCAACAACGCTAATAAAGTGAAGGAAACAGGCCTGAGAATATTTTCGTTCTCGATTACGCCAAGGCAAATCGAGTTCGAAAGATTTACAGCCATTAATCAGTGTATGCATTGTTATGAATACACTCATAACAAAAGCAAGTGCCCAAACAAACAAAACAAATACTGCTCTGAGTGTGGAGAAACTGGGCACACTTACACTGAATGCAACAACAGCAACAAGAAATGTCTCAGATGTGGTGGGAGCCATCGCACACTAGCAAATGAGTGTCCAGAAAGACAGAAAATAATAAAAGAGACAGAAGTAAAGAAAAACGAAAGGGCGATAGCAATGGAAAACAAAACCTATAGCGCGGTAGCCAAGGCAGCAGTGAACCAAACCCTGTTGACAACAAAAGAGTCAATAATAAGCTCTCTAAAACAATCCACGCCCATGTCACCACAACCAGTAATACAACTGCCAAACATCACATCTCTTGAGATCCTCACAGTCCTCATCAATGCTCATTTAACCTGTTTAAAAGAACCTGGCAGCGATTACAACAAGGTTGCTAACAGGGGACTAAGGAGAGCAGGCTTACCAGAGGTGACACTGGAGTCCGATGCAGACTCAGCAGGCATCCTGAAGGTCATCGCTCCCCCCCAACCTCATCCCCACATAAGCAGGGAAGCTGCATCATCCCAGGAGAGCTTACAATCTCACTTCCAAGCTCTGGACCAGCATGACCGACTCCTCAGCGAACCCGAGGATATGGAGGAGCATGAAATAATAGCAAGTGGTCACACACAACCACAACAACAACAACTATCATACCTGCCTTCAATACAACCAACCTACCTCGCAGCTAAACAAAAATCGTCGCCACAGATCGCAAGAAAACAAACAAAACAAAAAAGCCAGACAACCCAAGCAGCAGCTCTCCCTGCTGAGCAAGCTACAAAAACACTCCCGGATGGTATACCATCAGAACCGTCAGTGCTCGGCCTCCGACTGTATGCGTATGACATCAAAAAATACCAACAAAGCAATCACAAGGCACTCGGAGACGAAATCCGAAAAGGAACAATCAAGTATACCTGCAGCAACCCTGCATACCACTCGCCAGAACAGGACATGAAGATCCTAAAACATCTGAGACAGGGAGATATTGAGGTAACACCTGGCATGATAGAAGAAAGAAGGAACATAAATAAAGTGAGAAACGGGTTCGAAGAAACTAGGGATAGACCAGAAGAGAGCATTAAAAAGAAACCCTGATATGACAAGGCTAAGAATTATACAGCACAACGTCTTACACTGGAGTAAAGAAAGAGCCAATGAACTATCAAATATGTACAGAATATTCGATCCAGATATTATCTTAATCAACAGCCACGGCATGAAAGAAACAGATCGAATCAAAATACACCCATACAACATCTACCAGAGCAATAAAACAGGCGAGCTAAGTGACGGAGTCGCAATTGTAGTGAAAAGAAACATCAAACACAGAGTAACTGATGACTTCCAATCGGAATTCCTGAGCATCGAAGTTGACACCAACACAGGTCCAATTATTATAGCAATAGCCTATCTTCCCCCAAGAAGACCGCATATGCCCGAGGCTGACATCATGCGGCTATTAAGAACTAATAAGCCAATGTACCTACTGGGAGATCTAAATGCTCGCCACAACATCCTGGGCAACAATGATAATAATCAAGTAGGCAACAGACTTGCCAGGCACGTGAACCACGGGCAAGCAGTGATAATTGGGCCTCATTTCCCAACTTTTTTAACCAACAACAGTGCCACAACACCAGATATCATCATTGCCAATAAGTATGGCACACTGAGCACGTTTGCAACACCAGGAGATGCATCAACCAGCGATCACCTTCCAATTCAGTTCACGTTATCCACGTCACCGATAATGATACAGACGCCACCACGAACAGACTACAGGAATGCTGACTGGGAGAAGTACCGCAACATACTCAGCAACACCCCCACAATGACATTGCAAAACAAAGGCTATGAGGAGATAGATAAGGCTACCGCAGCTTGGTTCAAAGAAATAACATCCGCAAAAGAACAAAGCATACCAAACAAACAATACCGCACAATCCCGCACCATCGGACCAATGCGCAACTCAACAACAGCAAACGAGAATATCAGATTCTCAAAATACAAGCTGAAAGGCATGGCTGGAACCAAAACACAAGACGTCAATACAGGCTGCTACAAATGCTAATCAGAGAACAAACAAAAGAGCTGGCACAAGAAAACTGGGGAAGATTAACTAGAGAACTGACTAACTATACGAAAGACCCAGCAATATTCTGGAGTAAATTAAACAGACTGATGGGAAATAACAGCACCCACTCTCCGTATATATATGACTCACAAAACAACAAAATTTATGATGCCGCAAAGAAAGAAAAGATCCACAACAAATATTGGACGAAAGCCTTCAAAATAACAGATGAAGAGAACCAGCACTTCAACATACAGTTTGAAGAAACCATACAAAGAGATCTTGCACGGTTTCCAAACAAACTGACGCCATATCCCAACATCAATACAAATAGACTGTCAGGCGAAAATCTCCTGACAGCTACAATAACAAATGATGACGTCAAGTCAGTACTAATGAAAATGAAAAACAGAGCCCCAGGCAAGAGCAAGATAAAGAAAACAGATATCACTCATCTCCCAGCTAACATGATATCAAAACTGACCTACATATTTAATGCCAGTCTGTCGTCAGGCTACTTCCCCAAAATATTCAAGCAAGCAATAATCTGCCTCATCCCCAAACCAGGAAAACCACCCAATAGAGTCGAGAACTTTCGACCAATCTCGCTCCTTGAAATACCTGGGAAGTTGTTTGAGAAGATCATCAACCAAAGGCTGCTTGAGCACATGGAAGTCACAAATATCCTCAGCGAAAATCAGTACGGCTTCAGGAGAAAAAGGGGCACAACAGCTGCAATTGCAATCGCGTATGAACAGATTGCCAATGCTCTCGCTGACCGTCAACAATGTAATGTCATACTAAGAGACGTGTCAAAAGCTTTCGATAAAGTCTGGCACGACGGATTGAGGCACAGACTCATAGACATACAATTACCCGACGCTATTACCAAGACTCTGAGCAGCTTTCTCCAAGGAAGATCGGCTCAGATAAGATTGGGAGAGCATATCGGAGAGCCAATAAACCTCCTGAGCGGAGTCCCACAGGGTAGTGTACTATCTCCGTCGATGTATATTTTATACACATCTAATCTACCACCAACCACTTACCACCATAACTATGTGTCCTACGCGGATGACATTACCCAGATAGTGACACACCCGAGCAAATCAAAAGTAATCATGACTTTACAAACCCACAACGCCATCAAAAACATAAACGAATTCGAAAACAGATGGAAGATAAAAACAAACACCACCAAATTTGAGATGATTTCAGCGGCCAAATTATCACCCCTGCCAATAACGATAAATAACAGTGAGATACCATTCACCCAAAAAGGGAAGATGCTCGGCCTCAGATTCACCAATAGGGGGATCTCAACACATGTGAAGGAGAGAGTGAGAAATGCAAAAACGCAACTACAGAAATGTAAAAGGTTCAGCGGGTGCACTGAACGAATAAAAGTACAACTATACAAATCCCTCATCAGGCCCATATTGGAATACCCTCCAGTTCCAATGAATGTGATTTCAAAGACACAAATGCTCACCATACAAGCAGTACAAAACAAAGCCCTTATATGGGCATTAGGTGCCCAATATCCCAATATACCATCAGCTGCAACATTGCACGACCACTACAATATCCAACCTATGAACATACGAATACATACCCTAGCAAAAAGGGTATGGGAGAAATTAGAACATCTCGAAGACCAAAACTATGCAAGAATCACGCATCACGATCTTGGCACAAACAACCACTCCTGGTTTCCCAGGAGTCTACCACTCACCTTACGGGAACCACCGCCTCTCTACAGCTACCGGAGCAGAAACCGGAACTTGAACAATGACCAAAACGATGATCCAGACGATCCAGCGTAGTCTGAAGAAAACCTGGAAAGAAAAAGAAACATAAACAATGAAGAATCCAAACGAAAACGACGAACCTGGAAAGGAAAAGAAACAATTAAAACAAAAAAGCTTCACTCCACCTCTCGCAACCGAAGCCACGATCTCCTCTGGCTCTTGTGAGGAGACCGAGACGAAGGCTAGAGAAAGGAGTGGAGATGTACCATCTTACAAACTCGCCAAAGACTCGTTGTGTGCATATCACTAACGTGTGTGGGGTCAGATGACCCCAACACGAGGTGATATGCAAACGACGAGGACGGGCGAGATGGAGACGGACAAAAAAAAAAAAAAAAAACAGGTGAAGGGTTAACTATAAGGAATTACTAACTATATCATTACAAAAAAAAAAAAAAAAAAAAAAAAAAAGGTTAAGGATTAACTACTTATAACTTATAACTCCTCTGGCTCTTGTGAGGAGATCGAGACAGAGGTCAGAGAAAGAAGTGGCAACTGACTAACTCAAAGAACCTCAGGTGGTGGGCAATAATAAGAGGAACCTCGAGGATTTTTATGCTAATTTAATCTATGTATGAACACATACATACAATAAGTATATGGACACGGAGCAGGAGGTGACTACCAACAGACAAGACAAAGCGAGGTGCGTGCCAAGGAGAAAGATAACCTCACCAGGCAAGAGGGATATCCCCTCAAACTATCACACTCCACCTTGTTTACATTTCCCTAGCTAGCTTCTAAACCTCTCCTCTTCTTTCAACATGGAATGTTATCATCCCATGTCTTTCCAAGGTAGCTTTAGCTTTAGCTTCAGCCGGCCCCGCTCTCTCTCTCCGTGGCCGTAATTACCGAGTGAAGTGAATACTAAGTGAAGTGACTGTTAAGACGTAATTATCGAGTGAAGTGAATACTAAGTGAAGTGACTGTTAAGACGTAATTATCGAGTGAAGTGAATACTAAGTGAAGTGACTGCCGAAACGTTGTGATCAAGTACCTAGTGTTACTGTTTATTCGTGCCTACATACATATGTGCTTTTCTTGTGATGTGTTATTGTATGTTTGTAATGCGTGTAGTGTACGTCTCTCAATAATACACGACAGAAACGTGCCCTGCTCTTTCCTTGTCCTGACTGTTTGATTCTATACTCGTGGAAGAACCTGTGACATTGGCGACCTTGCCAGGATCAAACAGTCAGTGGCAGTCAAGCCACCATGAGGGATTACCTGCAAGAAGCCAGGGAGTTTGGCCTCCAAGGGATGGAAGTCCTAACATACATTGAACAGCAAGAAAAACTCAGGCGGGAGGATGAGGAGCGTATGTATCAGCAGCGGGAGAAGGAGAGGAAGGAACAGGTACGGCAGCGGAAACTCCAGGAGCGCCAGCTGGAGGAGCAGCGGCGGCAACGGGAACATGAAGAATGGATGATGAAAAAACAAAAGGACCAAGAGTCGAAGCCACTAAGCCCCAACATGCGGTCGTGTAAGGGAGGTCTCCCCTTCACCGAATTCGTTGACGGGCGGGACAGCATCGACTCCTTCATACAGAGATTCGAAAACTGGGCCACCCACGCAGAACTGCCTCACAACCAGTGGTCAATCTTTCTTGGGAATGCGCTATCAGGAGCAGCCCTCGAGGTATATACCCACCTGCCCCCCAGCAGCCAACTTGACTACGAGGTACTCAAGGAAGCACTGCTTGCTCGGTATAATCTCACGGAGGAGGGCTATCGCAAGAAGTTCCGAGAAAGTGAACAGGAGTCTGGAAAGGAAACGCCACTGCAATTTGTCTGTCGGCTGAACGATTATTTTGATAGATGGATCGTACAAGCAGGGGTGAGCCGAGACTATGAGGGAGTGAGATGGATGATGGTCAAGGAACAATTCTTGAGCAAATGTAGCAAGGAGTTGGCGACATTTGTACGTGAACGCGGCCCTAAGAATAGTGCTGAGTTAATTGCATATGCTGGCCTCTTCCTGGAGGCGCGGGGCCTGCCAGCGATCGGCAGTATTAGCAAGCCTGCCCAGAGACCACCCATTAGCCAAAACGACAATCGGCCAAACTCCGATCCCCGGGCTTCGCAGAGAGTAAGGGGCGATCGGCCTGTGCAGGTCAACCTGTCAAACCGGTGCTTCCGTTGCAATCGTGTAGGGCATAGAGCGTCGGACTGCCCCACTACGGCAGCAGCACACCAGAGAAACTATGCCGGCAGACCACCAACCAGGGACCGCCCCATGCCAGTACGTGCAGCGGCTGCAGAGGTGGAGGAAATGGAAATGGGCGATGTTTTGTACGAAGCATGACTAGATGATGTTCGCACAACCCCAGAGCACGGTGCACAACAAGGAAGAAGTGCTGAGCAAGAGAAAGACCTGGACCTATCAGTCCCTTTGTATGCAGGTGTCGGATCCTTTGCCGGTGGTGGGAAGCTAAACTTGGTAGAGGGCACAGTGGGTAGCCGGAGAGTGAAAGTGCTGCGTGACACCGGCTGTACGACGATCATTGTGAGGTCGAAGTACGTGGCCAACGACGAATATACCGGTAAGCCAGTATCAATAAGAATGCTGGACAACACGGTTCGGAGGGCATGGCCGGTGAGAATTGCCATCAATACTCCATATCTTCAAGGGAAAGTCAATGGCCTATGCATGCCGGACCTCATAGCCGATCTCATCATTGGGGAAGTGCCAGGAGCAGGAAGCAACAGCAAGATGTTGCTGGGGCTGTGGCGACCCGGGCAGCTGCGAAAAAGCATACAGAGAAATTGAAGGCTCCTGATAGTTTCGGATGCACCACACTAAGTAAAGCTCAGCTGATAGAGCAGCAGCGCCTCGATCCCTCACTGGCCAAGCTGAGGGGCCTCTCAGATGTGAAGGGAGGCGCACGCCGAGAGATCTGGTATGAAACCGTCGACAGCATCCTCTACCGGGTGTCCACCTCTAGAAGGGGGAAGCAGGAGCATCCCCACCGGCAGGTCGTTGTGCCAACAGCACTGAGGGACCAGGTGATGGACATAGCCCACTGCTCCCTTATGGGCGGTCACCTGGGCGCCAGGAAGACAAAGGACAGGATCCTCAGTAACTTCTATTGGCCCGGCTGTGCAGCTGACGTGAGACGCTTCTGCCAATCATGCGATGTATGTCAGAGGACCGGAAAACGGGGTACAGTGGCAAAGGTACCCCTGCAACGAACACCCCTGATTGATACTCCATTCAAGAGAGTGGTAATCGACATTGTCGGCCCCATAAAACCAGAATCGAGTGAAGGCCATCGGTACATCCTCACTCTTGTTGACTACGCCACTAGGTATCCCGAGGCAGTCCCGCTGAAGAGGATAACTACGGAAGCAGTTGCAGAAGCCCTGCTGGATATCTACAGCCGATTAGGCATACCAGAGGAAGTCATCCATGACCAAGGGACACAATTCATGTCAGACTGCATGAGTGAGGTGTGCCGCCTACTCAGCCTTAAACAACTCCCAACAACGCCTTACCACCCCATGAGCAACGGTTTGGTTGAGAAATTCAATGGAACCCTCAAGACCATGCTCGGTCGATTGTGCGCAGAACAACCTCGTCAGTGGCATCGGTACATCAGCTCACTGCTGTTTGCTTACCGTGAAGTACCCCAGGAGTCCACTGGCTTTGCCCCATTTGAGCTGCTATACGGCCGCGAAGTGCGGGGCCCCATGGGGATCCTACGGGAACTGTGGACAGGAGAGAAGGTTTCTCCAGAAGTCAAGACAAGCTACCAGTACGTATTTGACTTGCGCAAAAGGCTAGAAGACACGATGGCACTGGCAAGAGATAGCCTGGAGGGAGCTCAGGGGCGGTACAAGAAATATTACGACCGTAAGGCAAAAGCTCGGGTATTTAAACCTGGTGATGAGGTCCTCGTCTTAATGCCTGCCACTCACAACAAGCTCCTAATGCAGTGGAAGGGACCCCTCACGGTAGCGGTGATTGAATGGGAGGATGATGACACCGAGGGCGCTATCCAGGGTGATCTACTCGAGGCCCTTGACCGTGCAGGCCCCAAAACAGGTGGAACAATCGAGATGGGAAAGCAGTTGACGGCTGAACAGTGCAAGGAATTGTGTAATCTGATGCAGCGGTATCTTGGCATTTTCTCGGGACAGCCTGGAGTCACTAACCTTATCACCCATCACATCCGGACTAGCGACGAGGACCCAGTACGAATGAGACCATATCCCATTCCTTATAGTCTCAGGGAGGCTCTGCAGACTGAAGTTCAAGAGATGATGGACGCTGGGGTCATCCGAGAGTCCCATTCCCCGTATGCTGCACCGGTGGTAGTGGTGAGAAAAAAGGATGGAACGAACCGGGTATGTATAGATTACCGAAAGCTCAACAAAAAAGTGGAGTTTGACCCCATGCCGATGAACACAGCCGAGGACCTGTTACATGGGCTAGGAGGAGCCAGGTACTTTTCGAAGATTGACCTCAGCAAAGGATACTGGCAAATACCCGTGGCAGAACAGGACATCCACAAAACAGCCTTTGTGACCCAAGATGGACATTACGAGTTCTTACGTATGCCCTTTGGGATGGTTAACGCCGGGGCAACTCTTGCGCGGGCAATCAAGATTCTCCTTGAAGGCATGAGTGGGGTGCAAAGCTACATCGACGACATCATCGTCCATTCCACCACATGGGAGGAGCATCTGCAACTTCTGAAGGAACTATTTCATAGAATCTATAAGGCTGGACTAACAGTACGGCCTTCAAAATGCATTCTGGGGACGGACAATGTGGAGTTCATTGGGCATGTACTCCACAGTGGCTCAATGGGACCTCTGCAAGACAACCTAGAGAAAGTTAAACAGGCACCCCGCCCCGGAACCAAGAAGGAAGTGCGGGCGTTTCTCGGCTTAACAGGATACTACCATCAGTATATGCCCAATTATGCCAGCATTGCTGCCCCATTGACCGACCTGACGAAGAAGGGCCAACCCAATAGGGTACAGTGGGGGGAACCCCAGGAGATGGCATACGTCTCCCTCAAGTCAATGCTGACGAGCCGACCTGTGCTGCGACTGCCCGACCCGAGCCGCCCATATGTCCTGCGTACCGATGCATCAGACATAGGGATAGGTGCTGTCCTCCTGCAGGGATGGGAAGGTAAATTGTTCCCCATCAGTTACGCCAGCAAGAAACTATCCAATTGTGAAAGACGGTACTCGACTATGGAGAAGGAGTGCTTAGCCGTAGCCTGGGCTGTAAAGAAATTCAACAACTACGTGTACAACACCAAGTTCATCCTGCAGACAGATCATCAGCCACTAGCTTACCTCGGGAAGGCAAAGTATGGGAATGCCAGAATCATGAGATGGGCCATGTACCTTCAGACATACCAGATTCGCGTCCAGGCGATCAAAGGCAGTGACAACGTTGGGGCTGACTTCCTCAGTCGGGCACCTTTTCCAGATGGAGTCATAAGCGATGAATAGAAGGGAGGACTCGTGCCCAAGATGTTATTATAGAGAATATCCGTCCCGGATTATTATCTCGAAAAAAGTGGGGCGAGATGTCGAGCTTCATCTTGGACACGAACACACCTATCTTCACCCGGGGAGCGGACATCCTGATCACCGCGGTAGTAGCGAGAACGATCGCGGGCACTGATAATTACTGCCCGATGACCGCCGGCAACTTCCGGCATCACCTGTGATTGGCTACGGCGCGATGCAAGGAACGAGAGTACCATGAACTAACCATCATCAGGGGGGAATAAAAGGGCCGGAAATCGCCACCCCGCTCCCCCGCAATAAGGAACCGCCTTGTCGTGGCGTGGGGGCTTGAACTCCTTCCTCGGAAGAGCCCGTTCTAGAATTGGCCAGTCTCTCCCTCCCGTTGAGGTGGCCTTCTAGCGGTTGATTCTCCGAGGAAGGACGACTAAGTGTTCCTAGGTGCTAATCTAGTAGGTGGGATCACACCCCCCCCTGGTCCTCCCCCCAGGGGGGCACACACCTGCCCACGTGTTTGCCGTGTGTGGCGCCCCTGTGCGCTGGGAGACGGGAGTCCTGGAGGTTGAGCGATGCCGTGTATGAGTACGCCCTGCGGCTAGCAACACGCCTCTTTGGTCCTCTATTCCAGCAAGACGGGTGGCCTGATCTTGGCTCGATTACATCAATCGGCTGGTCTCTCTTTTGAGCTAGGCTAGGGTCAAGCAGCTCCTGCCTTGCAGGCAATCGCATGTACTTGCGAGTGCCATCAATGCGAGGCAGGGGTTGCGTATATCCTCCCACCACCCCTGTGGCTTCTGAGCATGGTCTCAGTGCACAGCTTCCCCTTGTTGGACTCCGTGGTGGGTGGGGGCGTGGGAGGATGAATTGAACACTATATTTATGGCATCTTTCAATAAAAAAACCCTGACTGACCCCCACGTTGACGAACCTGGAACGAAGATGACCAAGGCTGTCACCTTGGAACCTTTTAAGGTCCTTGGTGACAAAAGTAAAAAGTTGGGAAAGGCTCTGGCGTCGGTTCAGAGAAAGCCTACCCAAGAGCCTCGGGCTGGACCCTCCAAACCAGCCCTTGGCACTGACAAGTCTCTGGCGTCGGTTCAGAAGACGAGTCAAAGTAAAAATGGAAGCCAGACAGGACCCTCCAACCCTGCTGGCCCCACTGCCAAAATTCCGGCGTCGGTTCGGAAGGCAGGCATTAAGCGTCCTCGGCCAGCTACAGACTCGGAGGGCGAGTCTGTAGCCCCGAGTCGGTTCCCCCAGTTTAGGGTTCCCCCTAAACCGGAAGGATTCGACAACACTTATCAGATGGTACGGGCTCTGGAAACCCAGAGACAGTGCCGTCTGACGATTAGAATTGCCAAAGACAAAGGCATGATAATCATCCCTAAGGACCAGTCCACTCTCACCTTCCTCCAGGAGACTGACAAGCTCCAGGACGGACGGAAGGTGAGTTTGGCGGCCCTGACTTCTGATGAGAGGAAGTCCAAGATGGTGCTTCTTGGCTTCCCTCAGATGTATGACCTTGAGGTCATCACTGCCCATCCTAAGGTGGTGGGAGCTTCCCGACTTTCCAAAGGGAAGCACCCAACCAGGCAAGTCCTGGTCACCTTGAAGGGAGCCCCAGTTGCGTCCTTGGACCTTGGTAATTGGGGATCCTACAACCTCAGGACGTATGTCCCTGATCCAGTCCGTTGCTTCACGTGTCAGAAGTACGGACACCACCAGGCCACTTGCTCTGCAAAGCCGAAGTGTGGTGTCTGTAGTCAGGCACACAGCACGGAGGTGTGCCTCAAAGCACACAAGGATGGCAAGCGGGACACTACTGCCAAGTGTCCCAACTGCCACAAAAAGCACCATGCCTGGAGCCTCGGATGTTCCGTCAGGAAGGAAGAGGCTCTACGGCGACAAGAGGTCGTTGCAAAACGACCGGACTTTGTTCCTGCCCCTCCAGGCACTTACGTCTGGGGGCAGAACAAAGGGGTAAGGGCTCCCCCCCCTCCTAAGAGGAAGGAAGCACCGCCAAAAACAAAACCACCACCGGACACCTCCAACACAAAGGAGTTTCCGGCCCTGGTGGGTGTTCCAAGACGGAAACAGACCTGGAAGGGGTCTGGGAACACACCAAAGGCCAACCCAAGAGCGGAGGGTCAAACTCTGTTTACGGAGAATGACTTGACGCTCCTGCTGACGGCAGTTGTCACAGCAGTTGCGTCAGCATTGGGACGGACCAGTGAAGAGACGGAGAAGGCAGTCAAGGTCGCCGTCACGGCAATGACCCAGACTGTCGCTGCCCTGAAGGAAAGGGATGTAAGGCCCAAGGCCTCTACACCCAATCCAACTCAGGGCGAGACTCCTCTCCCCACAAACCCCCAGGGCGAGACTTGTCTCCCCACCCAACCCGCGGCCAAGACCACACTGGCAGAGCCTGAACCCAAACCCCAAAGGGCAAGGAAGCCACGACCATCCAGAGTGAAGGTCAAGGCGACCAGGGGTTCTCCACCTCCCAGGAGACCCAGCCCTTCTAATGGCTCGACCTGTCCTGACGACAGTGACGAGTCCAGTGAGGAAATCACGATCAGTGAGGAACTCACCAAGGAGTTGTCAGACTCCGAAATGTCTGACGTTACCCACACTGGGGCGTCAGACACTGAGACCGATTATGTCGACGTCATTGACGACGCAGACTTAATGGACTCAGATTAGCACAATGGCTCCTAATCTAAGCATACTGCAGTGGAATATCAACAGCTTTTCCCGGAGGAATGCCCTTCTCCACGCGATCGTGCGATCTCGGAACATTGACATTGTCATGCTCCAGGAGACTCTAACAGGAGACACTGTTTGCTTCTCAGGATATCATCCCTTTGTGTTGCCCTCTAGCGAAGGCACCAGAGGTTTGATTACCCTCGTGAAGTCGAATATTCCCTGCTCCCTGATTGCCGATCCTGTGCAGTGTGGAGAAGGTGTTGAACTCCTAGCAGTTGAGATCCATATGGCTGGGGGTCCCCTCAAGCTGTACAATGTGTACAGCAGGCCAACCTGTAGGAGCTTAGATATTAGTGAAGTCTGTGCTGCTGCGGCACACAAGCCAATTCTCATAGGGGGAGACTTCAATGCCCACCACCCCATCCTGGCTCCCACGCGGAACCGGGATGCGGCAGGCTATCACATAGCCGCGGTGCTTGAGTCATGCCCCGAGATTGCTCTCCTTAACAACCAGGAGCCTACGCACGTTGGCGGGGGGGTCCTTGACCTTACCTTTGTCACTGCGGCCTTGGTCGAGAGGATTCGTTGGTCTGTGGACAACACTGCCACGAGCGATCACTATGGGATAGTCACCACCATCTTGGATGCTGGCCCGGCCCCTGTGCCCCAGCACAATCCTCGATGGAAGGTGGACAGGGCCAACTGGAAAGCTTTCCAGGAGGCCCTGGCCAGGTGCCTCAGAACCAGTGAATTCTCACATAATGATAATGTGGATACACTTGAGGCAAGACTAGTTAATGCCATAGACGAGGCAGCCTCAGAGACCATTCCCAAAACTCGTCCGTGGTCCAGGTGTTTTAAAGACGCCTGGTACTACAATGATGAGGTTAAGGAGGTCAACCACAGAATTAATATGTGCAGAAGACACTTCCGCAGACAGAGAACCCCTGAGAACCACGCTCTTTTGAGAGAGGCTCTCAGGGATGCTCAGGAAACTGCTAAGAGGGTAAAGCAGGAAAAGTGGCTGGAGTGGTGTGAGTCCTTTGGCCACCAAACCTCCCTTACAGAGCTGTGGAACCGCATCAGACGGGCCACAAATCGCTCAGCCCCCAGAATGACCCACCATGACCCGCGGTCGGAGGCAGAGAGACTGGCACTCGAGTTCTCTGCAAGAACAAGTAGCGCCGGTCTACCAGCAGAGTTGAGGGCATGCCAAGAGGAACTGCTTCCAGGCAGGCATGCCCTCATCAGAGAAAAGGCGGTCGAGCCTGATGATGCCGATGCCATGTTCTCTCTGAGG
>NW_028234408.1:15523255-15530755 GCF_977035675.1 Penaeus japonicus
TGATAATAATACTAACATTTATGATAAAAAATAGTAATGATGTTGATGATAATAACAGTGATAATGATGATAATGATAATGGTAATCATGGTGACCATTGTCATCACATAAATATCATTATGGTAATAATGATTATAAAAATAACTATTATAATCATGCTAATATCAATATATGATAGCACTGATGATAGTAATAATGATGCTAATTATTAAAGGAATACTGTTTATGATTGTGGTTATAGATCAGGCAATAGAATTGATAATAATGATAATGATAAAAAAATAATAATGATAATTATAATAATAATAATAATGATAAACCAATAATAATAATAATAGCAACAATAAAAAATAATGATAATGATAAAAAAATAATTATAATTGTAATAACAATAATAATGATAAACCAATCATAATAATAATAGCAACAATAAAAAATAATGATAATGATAGAAGTGATAATGATTTTTATGATGAGGATAATACCAACAATAATGATAATGATGATAATAGCAATGCTAAGTATGAAAAAGAAAGACAATTGTAATGCTAATGATAATTATTATATTGATGATTATAGTAGCAATGACAATGATAATATTGATAATAATATACTATTAATGATAATGATAATGATGATCATAATGATAATAAGAATGAAAATATAGGTAATGATGATAATCAAAATCATGATGGTAACGATAATGATTATAAATACAATAACAATAATAAAAATATAATAATGATGATAAAAATAATGATGATAATAATGATGATATTAATGATGATAATAAGATGAAAATTATATTGACGATAATAAAAAATGATAATGATGTTAATGACGATACTAACACTAGCGATTTTGCATGTTCCATAAAAAGAAAAGGTGAAGATAACATCAATGAGACCTTTGAGAAGAAGAAGAAGAAGAAGAAGAAGAAGAAGAAGAAAATATGCAAAAAAATATCTTCAAGGGCAAGCAATTGTTCATGGAGCAAGCAAAAAAAACATGCTTTACTAATCTTGATATAAAGGAATTCATGTTTGAAGGAATGCCATTAAACGCAATCAGAATAATTGTCCGTAGTTTATATCTGTATGTTATTTTTCTTTTATTTTCTTTTTTTCTAAGTTAATGTTTTTTCTATATATCTTGGTAAAGAATATATATGCCTTATAAGTATACCTTTCACACACAAGCTACACAGGTGCTCACACACACACGCACACACAGAAACATACACTTATACTCTCATTCCCAAACACACTCGTAAACATATATGCAATCTAAACACATACATTTTGCAACGTTTAAGATGTTCTCCGTCAATTACAGCATAAATATGTGATTATATGAATCGCTGATATTTCTTTTGCGTACGTTTACTATTAACTTGATTATTAGGATCCACCTACATTTATTCACTTAATTGAATTGTTCTCATTTATTTCAGGACTGTTTTTTTGTTTTTTGTTTTTTCTCATACCCTGTTTTAGGGTAACATGACTTGAGAATCTTTGGAAATAGTGGCACTAGAGCGCCTATTCAATAAACATATCGAAAATTATGTTCTCAATAAACTGCACTGGAGCAGTTGCAGTATTGTCGTTATTAGCTGTATCATTTTCAACATACATACATAAACAAACATACACTCTCTCGCACGCACACGCACACACACACACACGCACACACACACACACACACACACACACACACACACACACACACACACACACACACACAAGTGCGTATGTGCACATACACGTGTTTGCCCCTTCCCGTTGCTATCCTATGCAACTATGCAACGAAGGAACAAGGGTGGATAGAAGCCATTCTGGCACCAACGCTGATTATAGCTCATTGTCACGTATTATTCCCGGTATTTCTATGCTGCCCTGACGCGATACACGTATTGGAGAATGGAAGAATAAAAGAAATAAAATGAATAAATACATAAATAAAAAAGGAGCAGAATTTATTTGGCTACCAATAATTTGCAGGCGGTATTGATCAGCAGGACAAAAGATTCAGTCTGCAATATCTCACAAGAACCGCAATGACCAATCGCCCCGGTGTTATTGGACAATATTTTCCGCACTTGGTATAAATATCTCGGGTTCAGCTTTGCCAGGTTGGTGTCAGCGTGCGTGTTTTTGCAGCCAGGTAGGGGGGGGGGTAAGGGAGGAGGTAGGGGTAGAGGGTGGGGAGTGGTTCGTCAGTAGTGGGGATAGAGGTTAGGGGGAGGGAGGGGTCGGTTGGGGATAGAGGGTGGGGGACAGGGAGTTTTTTTGCTAGCGGGGAAAGGGGGTGGGGAGAGGTAGGAGTGGGAAGAGAGAAGGGGTTTTGGTGGTGGGTATAAGGGATGGGGGAGAGAGGGGGTCATTGGTGGTGAGGAGAAGGAGGAGGGGGGGGGGATCTTGCTGGTTGGGAAAGGGGAGAGGGAAGGGGTCATTGGTGGTGTCATTGGTTGTGGGGAGAAGGGGGGATACTGATGGGGAAAGGGGGGTCATAGATGGTGGGGTTATTGGTGAGGGGGGGGGGGGGGGATTGGTGGGCGGGAGGGGAGGGAAAGGTAAAGGATGTTTGGTGAGACAGGGAAGGGGGGGGGGGGGAGTTAGAAAAGGGCGAGGGGTGGGCTGGGGTGGATGGGGCTTAGCGGTAAGGAGGGATGAGGATGAAAGTAGCAAGATGAAGGATGATGAATAAAGGAACCATGATAATATCTCTAATTATGGTATTGATAATGATAATGGTAATGTTATCAACAAGGACAGGAGTATAAATCACGAAAAGATATTGATATAAACATCAACGAGCTTAATAAAAAAAAACGTCGACAACAACAAGACCACAAACATGAGAAACAGAACAAATATAAAAATAGCTAACAGTCCAAGTACAAGATCAGAATAAATCAATCAAATAAATGAATAGATGTAATTAGACGAATAAAGGCGACCTGTTGCTCCATTACCGTAATCTTTATATAGCACAGATACATTCCAACCCCCTCTTACCTACCCCTTCTTCCTACCTGACTACCCCGATAATGAGGTCAAAACGATCCATATTTTGGTGATTCTGTAAAAGCCAATACCGAGCACTACAGGCATACGATATGTTCCTCTCCCCCTTTTTTATTCTTAGCCTTCTTTCTGTCTCCTACTTCAATGTCCGCTCTCCCCTCTCCTGCCTTGCTTTCTCCCTTCCCCTCCCCCACTTAGGCCCCTATCTTCCTCTCTCTTACCCCCTTCCTTCTTTTATCTCTCCCCTTATATCCATCCCCTCCCCCTCTCCCACTTCGTCCCCTATCTTCCTCTCTCTTACCCCCTTCCTTCTTTCATCTCTCCCCTTATATCCATCCCCTCCCCCCCTCCCCCTCTCCTAACAAATGCCCCAAGCCCTTCCCCCATCCCCTCATCCCCTACGATAGTGCCCCTCCCTACCACACCCCCCACCCTTACCCTCCTCCCGTAGTCTATCCACCTTTCATCGACTCCAATCCCCGATCCACAATCCCAAGTAGTGTAGCTATGTGCCCTCTTGTATGGCCTTAGAGGGGCAATGCGTAAGGAAGTATGCTCCCTCTCACTCCCTTTTCTCCTTCTCTTTCTCTCTCTCTCTCTCTCTCTCTCTCTTTCTGTCTCTCTCTCTCTCTCTCTCTCTCTCTCTCTCTATCTATCTATCTATCTATCTCTCTCTCTCTGTCTCCTCTCTCTCTACCCCCTCTCTGCATGTGTGTACGTGTCTGTGTGTATGAGAGAAAAAGAGAGAGAGAGAGAGAAAGAGGGGGGGAGAGGGAGTATGCTAGTGTTTTATTATTCTTTCCCTACATTCCTGTAAGGTGTGTTAGAATCTAGATGTAAAAGCCAGCACTTTATTTTAGTGTCAGAGCCCCCCAATAAAATCCCGACAAATATCCAAGTTGAAATTAATATTCACATTAAAAACTTCGAACGCCATAAACCAGGGAATGAAATGGGCCGGTTCCCATTCATATCTTCCTTATTCTGTCTTCTTGTTTTTGTTTTCGTTTTTGTTTTTCTTTCTACTTTTATCTTTGGGACAAGTCCTCAGACAATTTCATTTTTTGTTATTTCTATCACTTTAACTTTATTCTCCGCACGAGTGTTTTTATTTCCTCAATTTCCATATTTTTGTGTTATCTTTGTCTTTTTCTTTCTTTCTTTTTCCCAACCACGCGCTATTCTTTTTAAATCTTAAAATCTCTTGCAGTTTATTCCATTCCGTAAATATATCTCCGCCCACCCCTGTTCCCTTTTCTTCTTCTCCCTCTCCGCATATCCTTCCATATTTCCAATTTGTCACATCCATCCCTAGCACCCTGTTCCCTCAACTTAATTTCATTCTCCCACACACCCCAACCCTACCCACTCCCTCTTTTTTTCTTCTCTCGCTTTCTTTTTCCTGTCGTTATATTTTTTCCCCACACATCCATTTTGTCCCTCCACCTTTTAGGTACACACACGTAATTTTTCATTTTCTTCCCTCCTTTTCCACCTCCTTCTCTCCTCCCTCTCCACTTTTTCCCCCCCGCTCAATATATCCTCAAACACACCATGCTATTCTCCATTCTTTTCCCTTTCCTTTCCTCTCGGCACATTCTTATACAAATCCGTTTATTTTCTGCCTTCCTTTTCTTCCTTCTATTCCTCCCGGCAGATTCATCCTCACTCTCATTCTGTCCCGCCCACCCCAAGCACCGCGTCGCATTAGATGCTGGAAAGTCATTCGCAATGTATTTTCCTTTCATATCACAGATGAGATCTCAGACAAGCAGGCCCGCTTAGAAAAATCTGGCGCCGGCTTGTCTTGGCCATTTGTTGTCGGGATTCTCGTACCGTTTCGTTCGGTTTTCTTTTTCTTTCGACTGTTAATCAGTTTTGACGTTTTTCTCTTTTTTTTTTAGAATAGTTAATGCAGGATTTTGTTATTTCAGTTAATGGAGATTTTGTTGTTGCTGTTGTTGGTTTGTAAGTTAGGTCGGCTCCACTTATAAAACCATCCAAGCGCTCTCTTGATGTGTAATTCACATAAATCTAATTAAACTATGGATTTATGAAGGTATAGCTTCTATCAAAGCTTGACAAAAGTGGATCATTTCCATATGACATTGTTTTACGATTCGATGTAACACTTATTTCCTGGTAGAGGAATACCCAATATTTGGATCTATTTTTTTTTTATCTATTCATTTATGCACATATATCTTGCCTCGCCCCTTAGACTTACATATGAAATCCATATTGATTTCGTAACTTTTCTTTCATCCAATACGACCATCATCTCTCTCTCTCTCTCTCTCTATCTATCTATCTATCTATCTATCTCCCCCTCTCTCTCTTTCTCTCTATTTGTCCTCAATTTCTAGGATAATTCTCATAAGAATGATTAATATATATTTGTATCCACACCATTATACAGATGAGGATAAATAATGAAGATGATGACATATCTAATGTTGATAATAAAGATGATGCTAGTGATAATGATGGCAAAGATAATGAGGATGAGGGTGATAACAATAATTTGCGATAATGATAACAATGATGGTATTAATGATAATGATGATAATGGTAATAATTATAACGATTGTAATGATAAGAATAATGGCAATAATGAATGTAGTAATCCAAATGATAATAATGACATTAATAATCATAATAATGATGATGACATTAAATAATGGTTCTAATGATAATGATGATTATAAAAGAATTAAGATAACAAGGAGTGATAATGATGATAATGATAGAAATTATGATAATGATTATTATAATTTATGTTTATATATCAGTAATAATTATCATTATTTTCATTATAGGTAATATCATCAACATGATCTATGCTATCATCAACATCATGACAGTAACAATAATAATAATAGTAATAATAGGGAGGACAGTCTTAATTGTCAATATTATTGTCATATTGATAATAGTAATGTTAAATATGATACCAATGATACTACAAATTAATGATAACAATAACAGTAATTATAATGATATAATGACAATATAACAATAGTGATAGCAACAACATCAATCATAGTAACATCACCATCATAATGAATGTAACCATAACAACAGTATTGACATAATAACAAAAATCATTGTTGATGTTTATCATCCCAAACAATAGTATTCTTTCCTCGCTGTCACTCCCTTAGCCCAAACTGCAGTATCTGTGCATAGAACGTCAGGTCTTGTATCTCCAGCCTACACATCACCCTGGCGCCATGCCGTCGCCAAAACGCCAGGGAAGCTTTGTGGGAACTGAAGGGAAAGGGATAACTGTTACATTGCATTAGTATTATTGTTTGTTTATCTGTTTAAGCGTTTCGGCATATTTGATTATGTGTCTGAGAATTATCCAACCGTGGATCGTGTTAACATTTTCTCATAGGATAATGCATGTGTTTGGAATTCACGTCCGGTTGAAATTAATTGAAGGTTGATATCACACCTTCTGAGATATTACTCGGCGGATAAATCAACACTATTCATGGCGTTCATCTGTTTATAAGTATTTTCATATTATCCGTACTTATATAGTTGTTGTTATCATCATCATTACCATTTGTGCTGTTATCATAGTAATAATAATGATAATAGGGATAATACTGATAATGATGATTATGATGGTCACAAGTATAAGATGATCAAAATTGTGATAATGATGATGTGATAATGATAACAAAAGTAATAATGATAATAAAATAATAGTAATGATAATGATGATAATAATCATAATTATGATAATAATGATGATGATAAAGATGGAAATAATGATAATGATAGACACAATTATAAAGATAATGATAATATTAATGCTAATGATTACAATAAAAAGCTGGTAATAATCATCATCATTCTACTTGTAATACTGATAATAGCAAAAATGATAATAATGATGATAATGATAAAATTCTATAGTAACAGTGATAATGATGAAAATAATGATGACAGTATCAATAATGCTAATTATGATAGGAAATTAAAAAGTAATAATGATATTATGATCAATGATCATATAATAACATGATGATTATTATTGTTATTATCATCAGAAGTAGTAATAGTAGTAGCAATATTATCACTATTATTGCCATTGTTATTATTATACTTTTTGTTATGATAATCATTATTGTTATTATCATTATTATCTTTTATCACTATTGAAATCATCATTATCATTGTTATCATTAGCATCATCATTACTATTATCTTATGATTAATATTGTTATTATAACTACTGTTGTTATTATTGTTATTATCATTATTATCATCATTATTATAGTCATCATGATGATAATGTGGATGATAATAATGGTAATGATTATAATAATAATAATAATGATGATTATGATTATGGAGATGTAAAAGTTAACAATGATATTCATGGTGATATTGATAATAATGATTATAAAGTTGATGATAATGATGATAAAAACAAGCTTAAAAAATCATCATTTCA
>NW_028234408.1:15563255-15566535 GCF_977035675.1 Penaeus japonicus
CACACACACACACGCTTGATTGCGTGTGTGTGTTTGTGTGTGTGTGTTGTATATATATATATATATATATATATATATATATATATATATATATATATATATATATACATATACACATACACACACGTGTGTGTGTGTGTGTGTATATATGTATATATATATAAATACATATATACATATATATATGTGTATATATACACATATAAATATATATGTATAAATTAATATATAAATATATATATATATATATATATATATATATTTATATATTTATATATATATATATATATATATATATATATATATATATATATATACACATGTACGACCCACTAAAAGGATTGTCTGACCAGATGCCTTACATCCATCGTGGAAGTTACCTATACACTCTTAGCAGAGCAGTGATAGCGAGGTTTTACTGACAATCCCCGTGGGCACTCGACCGATGGATTTCCTCTTGCTCATATTTATGACATAATAGAGCGAGTTCGGTCATGCTAAACTAACAGTTTAAGGCCATGAGATTGGACATGGTACTGTAGCCCCTATCCAATCCTGTTCCTATTAATCGTAAGGGAATCCAGTTTTTTTTTTTTGTTTTTTTTTGGGGGGTGGGGGGGGGCATGACTGGTTATAATCGCAGGTTTTGCCCAAACTTCGCTGATGTTGCTAAACCTCTTAACAGATTTAGTCAGTCCTGAGCAGGATTTTGTGTGGACCCAAAGTCGTCAAGAGGCATTTGAAAGACTCCAGTCAATATTACTTTCTAAACCTGTGCTAAGAGGTTCAAATTTTGTTAAGCCATTTGTTATTGAAGTTGATGCAAGTGATGTTGCGCCTAGTGCTGTACTGTTGCAGGAAAGGGATAATGACATTTTGCATCCAGTATGTTTTATGTCTAGTAAATTTAAGCCACACCAGAGGAACTATTCCACAATTGAAAAAGAGGCAGCTGCACTGTTAATATTATTGGATAATTTTGATGTATACATTGAAAACTGTAATAAAAAATGTGGTGTACAGTGATCATAATCCTTTACAACTTGTCAGTCGAATGAAGAACAACAACCAAAGATTAACTAGGTGTCTAGCCTGGCAACAGTATGATATTGAAATAAAACACATCAGTGGCAAGAATAACGTTATCGCTGATACCTTGTCTAGCTCATACTAATTATCCATGGTATTTTGTAACTGTAAAACACTTGTATGTTTCATGTTAATGAGGGGGGTGTTATGCATAGCGCATTGCTTGCGTGCAAGACGTAATGCATATAGCAAACAGTAGAATACTGTCATAATGATCATTACCCAAAGTAGTTTACTAGTGAGATTGTGCGCAAGGCTTGTTGTCTGTCCTCCTCTTCGGCTGGTATGTTGCCTCGTATAATAATGTATATTAATTATATAATTATACACCATACCAAGTAAATGTAATGTATCGACATCCTGATTATATTTCGTAAAGAAGCCGCCGTTTTGTTGAATGGTTAATTCTTCGCAACCACTTACAATCATTAAGCCTACATCCAACAACGCTGGTGTATGCAGGTATACGCCAGGTGAGTGAGTGCCTATGCAGTGACGGCTGGGCTGGCGAAGGGCAAGAGCGGTGTCTGAGGTCTCCAGACGGTGCTGTATTTTCTCAAGTCTGTATGTGTGCTATGGTTTTCGTATTATTATATGTTTTTTTATTGTGACATCTAATATGTTAGGAGTTAGATATATAGTTTATCAATTGTTTTTATGTAATCTTGTGCTAAATAAATTATACTGTTAATGTTACATTTTGCTTATGATTTCAATCCTTCTCTTCTCTACATGTTTATGATATAAGACGTTTTAGGAAATGATCTGGAAATGCTGCTGAATAAATAAATGCCTTAATTAAGTAACAAAACAAAGTTATCACTATCAAATTAAAAACTATTTAATTGAGAATGTGATACAGTAAATAAAACGTTATTGTCTTATGGCATAACAATATATATATATATATATATATATATATATATATATATATATATATATGTATATATATATATCTATATGTGTGTGTGTGTGCATATATATATATATATATATATATATATATATATATATATATATTATATATATATATATATATATACATATATACATATAAACATATATATATATTTATATATATGCATATATTTATTTATATATATATTAGAGAGAGATAGATAGATATCTGCGCGCGCGCGCGCGCGTGTGTGTGTGTATGTATCAAACATTTTCTAAATACTTTATTCCATTAATTACAGTGGTTATTCTATTTACATGTATAGTTTTTATATTGTATAATAACATATAGACAATATTAAAAGTGTTAATAATTTTTAAACCTATAGTTATCAATTCTGTGATTTCTTAGTTTGTTGAGAAAAAAATCATGGTTAACAATGGCCTTCCACAAATCACATAGAGTGAGAAAATTTATTTAATGATTGTCTATGTTGCTATAAATTCCATTTGTGATTTTCTGTAATGCTGTTTCGGTTGATAGCTTCCTTCTAAATCCATGTTGCGTGTTAAATAGAAGGTTATTTGCTTCCAGGAATGCTGTTAATTGATTTGCGACTATTTTCTCAAGAACTTTCGACATTACTGGGAATAGAGTAATGGGGCGATAATTGTTTATCTCATCTCTATCTCCTGATATGAAAATAGATGTTATGATGCCACGTTTCCAGTGTGATGGATAAGTACCGGTGATCATAGATGTATTTATAATAACTGTCAGATAGTATGCAATTACAGGTAGACCATCCTTTATGAATTAATGGACGATACCATCCGCTCCTACGGAGTTTCTCGCAAGTGTTTTATTATTAGTATTGTTGTTTCTATTTCTACTGGTTTAGTCTGATACATATATATATAATATATATATATATATATATTATATATATATTATATATATTATATATATAATATATATATTAGTATGTATATATTTATATATATTTATATATATTTATATATATTATATTATTATATTTAATATATATATATTATATATACTATATATATGTATATATATGTATATATATATGCTATATATATATATATATATATAATATATATTATATATATATATATATATATATATATATTATATATATATATATAGTAATATATTTATATATATTAAATATATTATATATATACATATATAAATATAGCCATACTAATATATATATATATATATATATATATATATATATATATATATATATATATATATTATATATAT
>NW_028234408.1:15581635-15589135 GCF_977035675.1 Penaeus japonicus
TACCGATAGAGCAAAAACCCATTTTACCGTGAATATGGGGGATTTTAATGCCAAGATAGGAATAAGGGAAGATGGAGAAACCTCGATTGGGAAACATGGAATAGGCACCAGAAATGAGAGGGCAAAGGCTGATAGAATTCGCTGAAGCTCGATCCCCTAAAATTATGAATACATTCTTTGAAAAGAGACCCGGGAGGAAATGAACATGGAAATCACCATCCGGTATTAAAAACGAAATTGACTTCATAATCACCAACAGGCGCGACATTGTACAAGACGTAACCGTTATCAATAAAGTAAATGTCGGTAGCGACCATAGACTGGTCAGAAGTAGATTAAAATTACAGCTAAGAAGGGAACGAAATAAGCTCATACAGAAGCCTCTCGTTAATCTAATCAACATTAAGAATAGGGCGACGGAATTCAGTATTAACATCCGAAACAAATACTCAGCTCTCGAAGAAGATCTTGACATAGACCAAATGAACGACCAATTCAGTGAGATATTAACGGAAGCTGCACTTGAAATAGGGGTAAAGACGAAAAAGAAAAGTTCAATAACCTTTCGGTGGAGACAAAAGAGCTTATGAAACAGCGTACGGACATGAAAATAACATCAATCAGAGACAAGATAGAATCAGCAGAGCTGACTAAGACGATAAACAAGAAGAAGGAAGAAGATGTACGCAAATTTAACATAAGAAAAATAAACGAAGCTCTGCTTGCCGGCACCAACCTTAAGGCAACAAAGAGGAGGCTCGAAATAGGGAAAAAAAACAAATGTATGCAGAAAAGAAACCCAATGGAGAGGTAGCATACAATAAAAATAAAATTAAAAAAGTAATAGAAGACTTCTATCGCGACTTATACCACTCAAACGATCAACCACATACGGAGACAAAACACAACAATTGGAGGCGTTCCAAACATCACGGTAGAGGAAGTAAATAGGGCACTGCTTACAGCTTGCTTGGAGGAAGTATTCAAGAAATTAGATTGGAAGGAGAGAGGGATTCAAATAGGGAATGAGTACTTAAGCAATCTAAGATTTGCAGATGACATTGTTCTTTTCGGCGAGTCAGCAGACGAATTACAACAATTAATAAGCGATTTGAACAGGGAAAGTTTGAAGATTGGCCTTAAAATGAACATGAAAAAGACTAAAGTTATGTTCAACACTCGAACCCTAGTTAAGCAAATACAAATACAGGGCGAGATACTAGAAGCAGTTAACGAGTATGTATACCTAGGGCAACTCATCCAGTCGAGTACATCCTGCGAAGCCGAGATAAAACGGCGAATAAGGCTAGGTTCGAGTGCCTTCGGTACACATAGTAATATATTACGAGGTCGTCTGCCACTATGTCTAAAGATAAAGATTTTTGACCAATGTAACCTCTCCGTCATGACATATGGATCAGAGATATGGACTACGACCAAGGCACTCAAGAGGAAATTAGTAAGCGCCCAAAGAGGAATGAAAAGGATTATGCTAGGAGTTAGTTTAAGAGACAAGAAAAAGGCCACATGGATCAGGCAGCAAACAAAAGTAGAGGATATACTCAAGAGCATCAAAAAGAAAAGGTGGCGGTGGGCTGGACATATATATCGGAGACAGGACAACAGGTGGACAAAAAAAAAAAAAAAAAAAAAAAAAAAAAAAAGGGATGAAATAGCGCATTTTGCATGAGTAAACTGGAATTCGAGGACACAAGATCGGGATGACTGGAAAAGATTGTAAGAGGCCTACGTCCTGCAGTGGAATGATACAGACTGATGGTGATGATTATGATGATATATATATATATATATATATATATATATATATATATATATATATATATTATATATTATATATATATATATATATGTACGTATCTATAGAAAAGAAAACAGGAGAGACAGGGACAAAGTAAAAGATAAATAGATACATAGAGAAACATTAAGAGGAAGAGAGATATATGCATGTAGTGAGGCAGCAATACGTCTTTTTCCACGGGACTTTCAACCCTATTTTCGCCCTAACCTTCATCGCATCTTCAAGGAGTTGCAAACCACCAGCAAACAACCCTTCGTCTTGGAAGACAGTTCATCGGCCAGGACTTCCAACTTCCCGCGCTAATTTACATATTTATATATTTTCTAAAATAGATCTTGTTTATTTGTTTATTAATAACTTACAATTTTTATTTTTAACGAGAATATGATGACTAAATCTGACAAAACTGAACATAAAGAACATTAAGTAATTTACGTCAGAGCAACTGCTGAGCTTCTCAGACAGTTGGCTGAGAGCTCGTGACCTGTTCACACATACCATACCATAAGTATCTGCCTTTTGTTGTTTCTTTTTTATTTCTGATGCTCGTTTTTTTTATGTTGTTATTGTTTCTATATTGTGTTTAATCTAATAAATGTGCATTTTTCTGTCAATTTAATATTTCATTCAATTCTTACACGCTACCTAAACTAAGAATTGCTCGGCTTGATGGCTGTGTAAAAGCCAACCCTTACATTTGGTGGCAGCGGTGGGATATTTATGTACAATTTTATTTTGCAAATATTGTGTATAACCGAAACCAGCCTTAGCGTTTATTAATATTTATCGTAGATATTTTTTTTCTGTGCTTTTCACATGATAGGAAAAGGATTTTAAGAAATTATGATTTGCTTACTGTAATCTTAGTCTGTTGATTATTCTTTTTCTTTTTTTTCATAAGTATGTTAGTAATGTCATATAAAGTGCATAAACAATTTTTTGTGTATTATAAGTACGTGAACTTGATTTCTTGATTTTCGCTCTTTTGTACATCACATTGTGAGTAATTTAACTGTATTCATATTCATCAGTCGCTACAGACGTCCTTAGTTGTATCGGCGTTTAAGCCCAGGGAATAATTGATTGCATACGTGATTATATTTCGGAATGGATGTCTGGCCAGGAAGTGAGCTTTACTCAGCCCGGTAAATGTACATAGGACTGATTTTCCTTTCAAATTGTCAGTGTACGCTAAACCGCTGTCCTCACGAGTTTATACATTTTATCTATTCTAATGACCGATCGCTTTTCAGCCTGTCCTATTTTTGTTGATGCTGATGCTTGCAGTTTTTGCCTGTTCTTTGTGCTCGTGACATACAGCGAAGCTTGTAACAATTTGTCGCTCTGAGTAAGAGAAACCATACCAACACTGAACACTGGTGAGTAAAGATTTATTTTCTGTAACATTAATATTATAATCTCGATTAATTACCACTAATTACCAGTATTCACTTTTGGATTGATTTTCTTTTAGAAAAGCACAGACGTGTTAGGCAAAGTATTGGGTATTTTGTTCATTATTGAAGACTCCTTAGAATTGTCAAAATGTCAATTGAACGTAATTTTTCTGATCTGACTTCCCCAAGTCCAAATTTAATAGCAGACCATGAGCAAGCTTATGCTCTTCCTCGTGGATTAAGGGATCCTTCAGTTAGACCAAAATCTAAAGCACCAGCTCATGCTGTTGGTCCATTAACTCCTCCCGATGATAACGAAGGAAATGTAAATCAGCCTCAAGGAAATGTTCCTTCTACAGTACTCGCGAGTGTACTAAGTCAACAAAATAAAATTATCAAGGATAATCTTGTTCTCTCATCTAAACTAGATAAGATTGAAAGCATGTATGCAACACTTAGTAGCCAACTAGTGGTTTTGCTACAGGGTATGAATGTTCAGACCTCTAGTAATGAACAATTGTCCGTGCCAGTTTCTTGCAATGATAGTGCAGTACGTGCAAATGCTAAGGTTTATGACGATAGACCTATACTTACACCATTATCTAAACCAGTCTTCGAACCAGAAACCCCAGTTACCTATAAGCCTATACCAACACCTCGTACCCAGTTTCCCCAATCCTCGTGTCCCAATCCTTCCTCTGTAAAACCAACCCCTTTTGCAGCACCAAGATCTAGCCTAATTTCCGGTATTAATGAGTATAATACTGATAGTAACGGGATGCCAGTAAGTTTTAAAATTGCCAAGCAACAAATACCAATATTTGAAGCAAAATGTTCACTCAATGATCCTATGAAACGACAGAATGAATTTGAACAATGGATTCGTAAGATTGAAATTGTCATTCCAGAAGGACATGATGAAACCAGGATTAAAGTTGCAAAAATTCATTGTCAAGGTCATGCAGAAACTATTGTTAATAGTGGTCAGTTTGCACAATTTACTACTTGGAATGAATTTAGAAAGGCTTTAAGAGACAAATTTGGTAGTGTAAGAAGTTCAGGGGATTTCTTTAGAAGGATAGAAGCTATTAGACTTAAACAGGGACAGTCGCCTAAAGATTTTCATATTGAACTTGAAGCAGCAGTTCTTTCGGGTGCAAGGGATTTTCCTAATGAAATTGGGGATGTAACACTAACTGTGAAAAGACTTTTTCTTCAAAGTTTACCAGAACGATTACGAGCCTTGGTTGTTTCAGGTGAAGATGGTCCTTTGACACAACTTGTCACGAATACAGAACGTATCTGGCACTGTCAGAATAATGCATTTTATTTGAGGGAAAGGAGACTATTCTCGGGTGTGTCGTCTGTCAATTCGAGTCCAGTAACTGCTAACAATGAGGCGTACTGCGCTTTTCACCGCTCCAAAGGACACTTCACAAAAGATTGCAGAGGTAAGCCTCTGTCTAATGTTTGTTGGCGATGTTTACAACCAGGTCATCTAAGATCTCAATGTCCTGGAGTACAGCAGCCGCATAAAAAGGAACAATATACGTATGTTCATAATGCTGTGCCCTTTCAGAAAGGCCAGCAGTGTTAAAACTCCCTGTAATCTGTTGGCTAAATGCAAAAGGGAGATGGATTTATGCTTAGTGTCTGATAAGAATTTAGTGGGTCGACCTTTGATAAAAGTTTATATTAATGGTCAGGAATTGCCTGCATTCATCGACACTGGATCTTCTGCATCCTTGTTGAAGGTCTCGGCATTGAAGTCTCTAAGCGTTATTTCACGTTCCAAAGGAGCCAGGTCACTTATTAGTGCTTCTGGTGACTTTCTTGATGTTTTGGAAGAAAGGGATTTTGAGATTTCTTTTGCCCCAGGACTTAGCCTGACGCACAGATTAGTCGTAGTTGATGAAAGTTGTGATTTTCCGGGTTCCTTATTAATTGGCATAGATGTACTACGTAGATTTGAATTCAGTTTGGTTCATTCACATCTGCCAGGACAGACTTATCTTTCTCTTGATTCAGTTAGAGTACCTGTAACTTATACAGATCATACAGGAATTTCTAAAGTGTCCTTTTGCAAGGCAACAAAAAAGGATAGTGATCTTGATATAGCACCTCTTTTTCAACAACCAGTTCTGTGTGCTAGAGTTCTCAGGAGTACTAGTATTTCTCCAATGAGTGCCAAGTTTATTTCATGTTCAGTAAATCGTGGCATTCCTGATGGGGATGTATACATAGAGGGTCACTTACATGATCTATTGATTCCTCATTCAGTTGCGAGTGTACAGAATAGGAAAGTTTACATATGGACAGTTAATACTTTACCTTGCAGAATTAAGCTTAAAAATGGTAAGCTACTAGCAAAAGTGGAAGAAGTTTCTAACTCTGACCCAAGTAAAATAGCAATGATAGGTAGTGCCTCTTCATGTAACTCTGAGGTAGTAACCCAAGCAAATCTTCCAGATTTAGAACATTTAACAAAGGAGCAAAGGAGTAATGTCTTGCCTATTCTACAGAAGCACAAGGGTTTATTTGATGGTGATAAAATGACTATTGGTAAAGCCAAGGGTATTGTGCATTGCATACCTACAGGTGATGCAGCGCCTATTTGTTCTAAACAGTGGCGTCTTCCACAGTCAGCCAAAGACTTTATTAAGTCTGAGTGTCAGTCCATGCTTAAAGCAGGAGTAATTGAACCATCAATGAGTCCATGGCTTAGCAATGTGGTTCTAGTAGTAAAAAAGGATGGGTCTCATCGTTTCTGTGTTGACTACAGGCAGTTGAATAATGTTACCATAGGAGATACATATCCACTTCCCAGGATAGAAGAAACTATTGACAGTCTCGGCGAAGCACATTTCTTTTCTACTCTAGACTCTAGAGCAGCATACTGGACTATAGAGGTTAATGAGACAGATCGCCCTAAAACGGCATTTTCGGATGGACAGAATGTTTTTCAATGGATTAGAATGCCATTTGGTTTAAAGTCCGCTCCAAGCACTTATCAAAGGCTAGCTAACCTGGTCTTGAGTCCAGTTTTAGGACGTCATACACTTTGTTATCTAGATATCATTATCTATAGTAAAAACTATTCGGAACATCTTGATCATCTGGATGAAACCCTTACTCTTTTGTCTCGTGCAGGTTTTAAATTAAACATGGCAAAATGTGAGATTGCTTGCCCGGAACTTAAATTCTTAGGATTCCTCATTTCTGCTGCAGGTGTACAACCTGACCCTGGTAAAGTGAAGGCCATATGTGACCTTCCTACACCCACCAACTCACAGCAAGTGAGAAGGATTATGGGTGCTGCTGGATATTTTCGCAGGCATATCAAAGATCACTCTAAAATAACTGCTCCACTTTCTGATTTAACGAAGAAGAATGCCAAGTTTGTATGGAAGCCAGAACATGAAAGGGCTTTAGTTAGTTTAAAGGAAGCTTTAGTTACTGCTCCTCTCTTGAAACGTCCTAATTTTAACTTGCTGTTCGAAATCCATACAGATGCAAGTCAGCGAGCCATTGGTGCTTGTTTAATCCAATAACATGATGGACAACCTCACCCAGTTTCTTATTACAGTCGCAAACTTAGAGGTGCAGAGAGTCGTTATTCAGCGACCGAGTTGGAGGCTTTAGCTGTTGTTGAAGCTATTAAAGCATTTCATCCATATGTATATGGCCGTAAATTTCATGTCTATACGGATCATAAGCCATTAGTCTATATTTTTAAACGTCCAACTAAATCTGCTAGAATGACCCGCTGGAGTCATGAAATAATGAGTTATGATTGTAAAGTCTTCTACAAAGAAGGAGCAAGTAATCATGTACCAGATCTCTTATCAAGGCAGATTAATCCAATAACATCTGTAGATTTGACCACCTTAGATCCTAAAGCATTTCGTGCATTGCAGGTTGAAGACTCTCTTTACAAAGAAATCATAGATTTTCTTGAAGGACGATCATTCCCTAAGCGCAAATTACCTGCAAGATTGGACGAGTTTGACTTGATAGATGGAGTTCTTTATCACATCAAAGATAAGGCCTCTGGTTTGGTAAGTCAATTATGTATTCCTTTGAAATGCAGATTACATGCCCTGGACATTGCTCATAATAGTAAGATTGCTGGTCATCCTGGGACCTATCGTACATATAGGAAACTCCAGGAATTGTATTATTTTCCTTATGCACTTAGTTATACTAGGAATTATGTAAGTAAGTGTCTGACCTGTAAAAAGCGTAAAGCTCAACAAAGGCATCGAGCGCCATTAGCAGATGCTC
>NW_028234408.1:15597452-15602452 GCF_977035675.1 Penaeus japonicus
GTGAACGAGGGAAAAATGGGCGGAGGAAGGCAAGAAGACCATTGTGTTGCTCTGTCTGTAATCTCGGATCGAAGAATGTTTTCTTGTGTGTTTGATTTCTTTCTCTTTTTTTTTTCTTTTTTTTTGTGGGGGGGGGAGGGGGGATTTTGAATGGTTATAAAGGAATGTATAGAGATGAAGGGGATGTCCGCTTTTTGTACTAGGTGTTTCCGTAATATGCTGGGCGCTTTTACACGCTAACACATAGAAGAAAAGTTTTAAAATTTTTTTAACGAAAATTATGTGTCTGGTGGTGACGGAGCTGTACTTAGAAGGCTATAGAGCTGTAGGATAAGACTTTAACAAAAATATTTACAGGACTTTTGGATACACGAGGAGAGGAAAAAGGCTAACCCTAGATACATAATAAATATATAAGTTGGTGAAGTTTTTTTACTAGAGGACACTCTAAGCATGGCTTAAGCGCCGTGGCCTATATGTTTTGTCATTTTTGTTGTAAACTGAAACTTGTGACTAAGAAATAGAGAAAAAAAACAATTCAGGAGTATCTCTTTATATACATATACATACATTCATGTGTGCGTGTTTTTACATACACACAAAATCATAGGCACACACACACACACACACACACACACACACACACACACACACAATTATATATTTATTCTATATATTGATATTTATATATATATATTTTATATATATATATGTATATAATATGTGTGTGTGTGTGTGGGTGTGTGTGTGTGTTGTGTGTGTGGTGTGAGTGTGTGTGTGTGTATATATCTATTTATTATATATATATATATATATATTTATATATATATATGTTGTGTGTGTGTGGGTGTGGTGTGTGTGTGGTGTGTTGTTGTGTGTGTGTGTTTATGTATATATTAATATATTTATATATATATATATATATATATATTTATATATATATATTTATATGTTTTTTTCTATATTATATATATATCTATATATAATGTATTTATTATAATATATATTATATTTATATATATATATATTATATATAAATATATATATATATAAACCATATATATATATATATATATATTTTATATATATATATATCTTATTTTAATTATATATGTATTATATACATTATGAATATATATATATATATATATATATTTATTTATATATATATATATGTATATATATTGAATATATATTTATATCTATATATAATATATATATATATATATAGATATATATATATATATATATAATATATGATATAGATTTTAACATACACACATCACTTCTCTCTCTCTCTCTCTCTCTCTATCTCTCTCTCTCTCTCTCTATATATTATTTATATATATATATATATATATATATATATATATATATATATATATATATATATATACATACATATATAAAGCCAGACAGAGACAGAACACTCCCAAAAAAGATTATTTAAGGAAAATGTCTTTCTCGTTCACTCCCTGCCAGGATTACCACTCTCGTATTAGGAGTCTCTTGGGCGGCGCTGTCATCGTGTGCATTATTGCTTCACAGCGGGACAGGTGACAGACATTTCTTGTTGTGATAAAATCAATTTCCTGCCGTCGCCGCGTTGGAAGTTCTCGTGGCCGACATAGCTGGGAAACGCGAAAAAAATGATGGGTTGTTTGCGTGTTGATATGGTTTTTGTGTTTCGTTTGTGGGGGTGCGTGTAGGTTTTTAGTTTATTAGTATTCTCGTGTGAGAGGATCTGTTATTGTGTTAAGATTTGTTCATCGGTTGGTATTCTGCGTGTTATCCTTTATTCTTTGGCTCCTGTTCTCTTTTGCTGGGGTTTGTTTTCATTGTTGTTTTATTGTTTTGGTGGAGATTTTGTTGTTATTGTGATTTTATTATCATTATTGTTGTAGTCGTTGTTGTTGGTATCATCCTTATTATTGCTGTTATTGTTATTATTATAATTATAATCATCATATTTTTTCATTATCATTATTGTTATCTTTATTACGATGATGGTGATGATGTTGCCGTTGTCAATAACATTACTGGTATCCTCATTATCACAACTATATCAACCGTTCTTATCACCACTACCAATGCTAGTAATGACTATCTGACTTCCATTGTATTCTATCCATTCTAAAATCCATACTTCACTCTCGGGTACAAAAGAAAGTAACGCTCTCATCTATTCAACAACAACGGTCTTTGAGTCTCCTAGGCTGTATTTTCTCTCCTTTGAATCCTGTCGATCTTTATTCCCTTCTTTCCCCCTCTTTTTTCCCCTCTTTGCTTTGTTCCTTGGTGCATTAGCCTATTCCCATTCATAGTCTTTCTTCCCGGATCACGAAAGCCTTTATTTCTAAAGAGGTTCGCTCTCACTCTATGACTTTCTCTCTCTCTCTCTCTCTCTCTCTCTCTCTCTCTCTCTCTCTCTCTCTCTCTCTCTCTCTCTCTCTCTCTCACCTCCTCTCTCTTCTCTCTCTCTCTCTGTGCGACGTGCGTTTCACATTTTTGAAATCTCAATCTCTCACTCTCTCTCCACTCGCTCTCTCTCATCACTTCTCTCTCTCGCTCTTCCTATCCTCCTCTCTCTCTCTCTCTCTCATCTCTCTCTCACAACACACATCACTCACACACATACTCACACATCACACATACACACACACACACACACATTATTATATTATATATTATTACCCAAACCATATTTTAATTATTTATTTTACTATTTATTATTGTTATTGTACATTTTATATACACATATATGAATTACATATGTCTGTGTATTTATATTAATAATATATATATATATCATATATATATATATATATATATATATGTACTTACATATAGTCTGCTGGTAATATATATATATATATTTTTTTATATATATATATATATATATTTTATTAATATTATATATATATACAATATATATTTTATATATATAATATATATATATATATATATATATATATATATATATATGTATGTATGATATATATATATATTGATAATATATTAATATATTATGATATATATATGCTTTTATATTATATATATATATTATATATTGTATATTATAAACGTATGTTAGTAGTACTGTATACTATATTACTATTTATATAATATAGTTTATATATATATAGTATTCTAAATATATTTAGTATATATATACGATACATATATATATTATATATATATGTATATACATATATTTATATATATATATATATAAATATATAAGTATGTATGTATGTATATTCACACACACATACACATATATATTTACATATATATAAACACATATATTCCTCTATCCTTCCCATCCCCTCTTCTTCCCTCTCTTTGGCATCTCTTCCAATACCCCCTCCCCCCTCTCGCCTCCCCCCCCCCCTTAGCGCTCCGATATTTGCCAACCGCGACGATTTTCCCGCAGGCGGACTATTTCCCTTGACGTTCGAGCCGCCCTGTTCCGCATCCCTATTCCGACCGAGTGACAACGAGCAACCTCTTTAAGCAAGGTCGTCCACTGCCGTATGTCGTTTGACACAGCGCCTGAAAATGGGGTCCGTAACTTTGCTTAACTTCAAAGTCCAACAATTGCCTTAACTTTGCCGCATAAAAGTCAGAGTTAAACTTAGCTGTCGACAGTTTACTCAAACTGAGCATGCAGGAGAGGGACACTATAGATTCATATATATTTTTTCCCTTCAGTTTTAGCTTTTTGGCTTTATCTTTTTCCTGTTCTGGGTTTCTCTTTATTTTATTTCTGTTTTCATCTTTTCTCCCACAAAATGAATCTTCGTATAGGACTGAAATATTATTTGGGTGTTCTCATGGTAAGCAACACGACCACTGGACGACAGACAGGAATAAAAGAAAAATTCTATATCGATAAAATCATGACGAACGTCCTTAAAAGCCGTAAGAAAACCTTGCCCCCCACCCCCTTATCATGCCTTACTTATATCACCTATGAGCCCCTACTCATACTCACCATTATACCCCCATCGCCCCTCACTATCCATAATCCCCCCTCACCTCCCCTCCCCCCAACTCCTAACTGCCCCATCTCCTTCCGAGACAAAAAATGAAGCCATTGCATCGCTCTTTACGAAACGATTTCTGCAGATTTACGTTATCTGAGATTATTATCACCGAACCTCTCATTATCTCAAGAGATAACATCTCTAGCACCAACCGCCGCCACCATTACTTCGGCAGTTTACGATGTTCATAAACAATTTCTGGAGTGTCTTTGCCTCACGCGCCGTCCCAGTAACACGCCATTATCTCGGGAAAATGATACGGTCTCGTTCCGCCCACACGCTTTACAATGACATCATCACGTAGCATCATAAATCTCCCTCACTATCATCATCATCATCATCATTGCCATCCTCACAGCGGCTATCTCTGCCTTCTTTTCCTGTGATTTTTTCTTCTCTTTCTCAACGTTGCAATCACCATCAACAACTTCATCATCGTCCTCACAACAATTATTCTCAGTCTGAACATCTTCTCTTCATCGTCATTATATCATTTCATTCATTTATTCCAACCCCTTTCTCTGCTCTACAGGATACCCTTCTTCTCTTTTTAATTACTCTTCCCCTTTTCTTCTTTTCCATCTTTCTCTCTCTTTCTCACCATCCACATATACAGTCATCATCAGCGTCTTCATCACCACTATCACCATCACCATATTCGCCATCATCATTAGATTATCAATCTAATTAATAATATAAAGAATAATGAATAACGAAAAGGAATAGAGACAAGGAATAACGATGAAGAAATTAAATAATTGAAAGGAAAGAATGTAGAAAATGGAAAAAAAAGAAACATCAGATTAAAAAAGAAAAAAGAAAAGATAAGATAAAGAAAAAAGAAAGAATGAAATGGATATATCAATTCTCTTTTTTTTCCTTCTTTCTGAGCGATAACACTCCATCCCCCTTTCCTTCTCTTTCTCCCCATCATATTTCACATCCCTCTCT
>NW_028234408.1:15617452-15619952 GCF_977035675.1 Penaeus japonicus
GTATTGTATTTATGCCCCTAAAACTAGGGTTTGAGACAAAACATAAAGAGATTCTAATAACCTAATGTTTGTAGATCATTGTGTTCTGCCCTGGAATATCTCGAATTTGAGGCTGATGGTAGACAGCTCTCATTCGTATTGAGGGCATCAAAAGGAGACAATACTTCTTGGAATAAGTAGCTCTATATTTGTCTATTGCAACGTTTCGGCTTTAACCTCTTGTGCCATTTTCAAGCTGGAAAACAAAAGAACAGGTTTATAATCTCTGTGATTATTCGGTTAAGGGATACATTGGTAGAGTTGTTCTAAGTCATGGTATTAAAATACAGGTTTAAAATATATGTATATCTATCTATCTGTTTATCTATCTAATATATATATATATATATATATATATATATATATATATATATATATATATACACACACACACACACACACACACACACACACACACACACACACATATATATATATATATATATATATATATATATATATATATATATATATATATACATATATACATACATATACATATATATACACACACACATGTTTACACACACATACACACATGCAAACTCCTGTAGTGATTCTACATGATAGAGGGTGTTTAATCCCTAACTGCTAGGGAGACATGGTGGCTCTTGTAGGATCATACACATTAACGCAGGGCTCCGAAAGCTTCTATTCATAGACTAAAGGCATCAGCTTCTAAATTCCAACCAGGCGCAACATGATTTGAGTTCATTTTATTTACTAATATTTTTTAAAATCATTGCCTGTAAAGCGGATTTTGAAAAAGGATTACATGTGTCTTAGCTTTGAGGTGTGAGACTTTAATGTTGGGAACGTTACACTTTTATTTGCATATACCTCTGAACACGGTTTCTCACTTTTCTTTTAAAAATATATATGTAACGGCACGATCTATACTGTTTTAATACCATTCACGAGAGAGAGAGAGAGAGAGAGAGAGAGAGAGAAAACATGTGCTCTTCTCAGTCCTTTCAAGTTTTCTCCTTTTCCTCGTACTTTTAAGGCGATTAAAATGAAATAGTAATAATCCCATAGAACAACTGCCCCCTTTTTTTTCTTCTTTCTCACCTTTCAACTAAATAGTAAGTTTAATCAAACGTTAAAAAAACTAATTTACCACAGCTTTCCACACACTTAACATACAGCGATTTGTCCCCGAAATGGCAGGGAGGAGAAAGCACACGAGCAAGACCAGGGAAGCTGAAGTGGCTTTTGCCAGGCTGAAGGCATAGGGCTGCAAATGCACAGTGGCACAGGTGTAAATTCAGGGGACGGTGAACACGCTCTGTGATGCTGACCCTTTGCCGGACTGGGCTTTGCATTGGTGCATGTTGCTAGGTGTGTGTGTTGTTGTTATTGTTAGTATCGCGGATATCATCGTTATCATTCATGGTTCATCATCATCGTCATTATCAATATTGTTGTTTTTATTACCATTATAGGTATTCTTTAGGATAATCATTATTGTCATGCTTAATATTTATTTCTTTGTTAGGATTGTGATTTTCATTATCTTTATTGTTTACCCTTATTATTGTTGTTATTCCCATTATCGTTATTATTATTGTTGTTGTTACTCATATTACCATCATGACTAACATTATCAATATTATTGCTGTCATTATAATAATCATCATTGATGCTATTGATATCGTTATTACTATTATAATTATCATTATTATCATTATCATTAACAATATCATTATACCATGACTATGATTATGAATATAATTAATAATAGTGTTGTTGTTGTTAATGCTGTTATCATTATTATTATTGTTATCGTCATTGTCATTAATTATTACATTATTAATAGCATTATCATTATCATTATTATCATTTATATAATTATTATTCTCATTTTCATAATCACTATCACCACTATTATCATCATTATCATTGTTATCCTTTTTCTCATTATGATCACCCATTGCTAATGTTATTCGGTATCGGTATTCGGTATAATCATTAACACTATTAATAGTTATTATCATAATTTTTGCTATTATTATCATTATCGATAGCATTATCAATATCATAATCATCATAATAATAATCATTATCAATATCAACATCATTCTAATCATCATCATCATTATTAGCATAATCATTATTATTTCATGATCATCATATCAGCCACCAGCAATTAATATAAGTAATGATATTGTTATTACTATAGTTATTATCATTGTTGGAATCAGCGTTTGTACATAAGCTTCCTTCACTACCATTGATGTACCTGTTGTTATAATTTCTTTTATTACTATTAGAGTAAAAGTAGTACTCGGAAGAGGAAAGACTGTTGCAACTAATCCTGCCAGTTTTAAAGCTTACCTGTATAATCTTCTTTTCTTAGGTTTAATTAAACTTGATGTAGCATAAACACGAAAGAAGGAAAAAGGGAAATTGTTCTATGGAGTTACTCTCTCTCTCTCTCTCTCTCTCTCTCTCTCTCTCT
>NW_028234408.1:15662452-15664952 GCF_977035675.1 Penaeus japonicus
TTTCTTTATCTGCAGTTATTAGTGTTCCATAAAGGCTAATAGTCTCTCAGAATTAATTTTCGTTTTTTATTACACCTCGACATTTCAGGTAATATTACTTATCAACTCGTATAACTAAAGTATTAACCTGAACAGAACTGAAACATACAACCATTATGATAGCAACTAGAAATGGCTTAGACCGTGTCCTTCAAACTTTCTTTTCCTCGCAACCCGATTAAGTTTCATGTTGCACCCGCGCCCCTATTGGGCTGTGTTGCACTATACTCTTTATCCGGTAAACAAAGCGTGTTGTCTTTACTCCTTTTTTTTTTTTTTTTTTGCTATCCATTTTATTTACTGATTTTTTTTTCTTTCTTTCATTTCATATGTGACCTTTATTTGCTATACATTACGATTCTTTCTAAAGGACGTTCAGTGACCCACCTACCACTAACTCGAGACTCTGACTTAGACGATAGCTAACGACAACTGTTACATTTGAAATAGAAACTGGAATGACAATTAGAGGCAGACAAGATACAGAGCTAAAGATAACCAAGCGAAGAAATAGAGATAACTGAGTCAGCAGTTATACATATTAAGTTAGAGATTATGTATGACTAAGGTAGCAAGCACGTCGTGTCAGCGAAGACTCGAGCACCTCAAGACTGACTCCCATTCCGGCACTCTTTCATGTCTTTCAGCCGAAATCGGTGCCATCTGTCTCCACACTGCATGACACTCCCTCCCTCCTAGACAGATGGCATCGCCTTGTACCCTCTTAAGAGCCACCTGCTGAGAAAGACCGCTTCACGCCCGCTACTTCTTCGGTGCAATTGCCAAGACGTATTGCAGACGATATGTCTTTCTTAAGCTGCGTAAAGTAATTTGGAATTTTCGCTTTTCTTTTCTTTTCTATATTTCTCTTTTTTTTTTTTTTTTTTTTTTCTTTTTTTTTTTCTTTTTTTTTCTTTCTTTCTTTCTTTCTCTTTTTTTGAGGGAGAGCAAATTGCTTCGGAATGTGGGAGTTCATTTTACTTCTTTGAAGAAAAGTGAGTGTCATGTATTAAAGATGATATGATATCTTTTTCCGTCTCTTCAGTTAGTCATGGCGACGAGCTAGACATTTAGATCCAGTAAAAATACCCTTTTTTCATGAAAAAAATACATTGGATATGACTGCGGTACTGTACCTGAAACGTATGTTGTAAGTGGAATCAGATTTATGTTGTTCATTTCCATACATCAGATACAATTATTCCATACACTTTCCCTTTATTTTTCTACGTGATTTTATATCTGAAAGACATTTTATTTCTCCTTTTCTCAATCCTTTAATATTTGAGTTGATTATTCGTCCTGACCTCTAGAAGTTTCATATAATATTCAAAGCCTTCCGAAGAAAGTCCCATAAGTAGTACATTTTCCATTACCCTGAGGTTTCAACCATTAGAAGTTTCATATATCATTTTTCCCCTCCAGGAATTAAATCCATTGGAAAGGAGTCAGTCAACGGTGAAATTCCCATCACTGTATCAGGGATGAGTCGGTGTGAGAGCGTTTTGGCTGCCTTGACCTCGTTTCCTCTCCACTCCTTCTCCTCCTCCTCGCCCCCCCCACCCCTTTCTCTCGTTGTTACTCACTCTCCGTCACACTTTTCCTCCCCCTTTTCTCTCCCCGTCCTCTGCTCACCCTTCTCTCGCTCTCTTTCCTTTTTGTGTCTCCTTTCCCTACTCTCTCTCTCTCTCTCTCTCTCTCTCTCTCTCTCTCTCTCTCTCTCTCTCTCTCTCTCTCTCTCTCTCTCTCTCTCTCTCTCTCTCTCTCTCTCTCTCTCTCAGTCCCATTGATATATTAAACCTTCCCTTTCACTGTCACTTAATTTCTGGGATTTTTTTTTTATGATTTCGGTATTTCCATTCTTTATTTCAATTTCACTTTTTGTTTTTGGAATTCAGTCCTCTTTATCTATTCAACCCTCATTTTCCCTCTCCTCCTTCCTTCCTTTTCTTCCTCTTTTATATCTGCTTTTGGTCTCATCATTCATACACGTTCATATCATATTCTGAATATCTTATCATCCTGAATTGTTTTAACTTGTCTTCCTTTCCATTTTAAGTGATTCTCTCTATACCCTCAACCCCCTCTCTCTTGCTTTCTCTCAATTTACATCCCTCTTCCCTACATTCCACCAGCCTCTCTCTCTCTCTCTCTCTCTCTCTCTCTCGATATATATATATATATATATATATATATATATATATATATATATATATATATATATATATATATATACATATGTATATATATATATATATATATATATATATATATATATATATGTATACATATATATATATATATATATACATATATATATATATATATATATATATATATATATATATATATATATATATATATATATATATATATATATATCTTCCCTACGTTCCACCAGCTCTCTTGCTCTCTCTCTCTCTCTCTCTCTCTCTCTCTCTCTCTCTCTCACTCCCTCTCT
>NW_028234408.1:15672452-15674952 GCF_977035675.1 Penaeus japonicus
TGTTTTGTTAATAACATTAATAGGAACCTCACTTTTATCATTTTATTATCATTTAATCAATAATCAAATCCTTATAAATTATCATTATAGTCCTCCTCCTTATCATCATCATTATTGCCTATCATTATTGTTACTATCACCATTATTAGTATCATTTACAATATTTTCATTAACATTATTACTTACTCTCATTACCATACCATTCGTATCAACATTATCATTAATTTTAGTTTAATCATTAATGCCGTTATCATTATCTTTATCTAATTCATAATTTCTGTCAATATTATTTATCAATATCATTATGAGCATTAGTGTCCCTTCGACATATAGGCCTATTGTGTTTATTGAAATCGTAATTACTGTTAATATTATTAATGTTATTATCAGTAGATGTTGATAAGTTGTTATCACCTCTTTCATATATCCATTATTTTTTTTTCTTTTGTTTTCATATTCTAAATACTCGATAGAATTAACATCACTATTGACATTTCAGATATTACTAGCATCATTATTGATTCTTATCATGACATCATTTAGTTATCATTCTTACATTCAAATCTGTAGTTATTATGATCATCATGTTATCATTATTGCTATCTTTTATGGTCAATGGCATCATTACTGTTATCTTTATTTACGTTATTGCTGCTCTAATTGGCGTTATTATTGTTAACATTAATTTATTTGCAGAACAGCACTATTGCTGTTGTTATGGTATTATTAGCAATGGTATTGTTATAATTACTATTATTGGTTTTGTTATTATTATCATTCAAAATTTAATTTTACCATTATCATTATGACAGTCAATATTACTATCATATTAACTATAAAATATATGGGCATTCATGACATAATTCCCATTCGTCATTATAACAGAAAGCAAATAACAAACACAAAGTGAAAACGCAAATAGAAAAAATTCCTTCTATAGAAAAAAAAAAAAAGAAAATGCGAAAAAAAGAAAAAGAAAAAAAAAGACAGAAATAGCAATTGGAAATGAATTGCTGAGGGGAAATAAAGCGTTGGGATGTCCAATAGAAAGAGGTAACGGGCAACGAGGGAGCTCTTGGGGTCCCTCGTTAGAAGGAAGGAGGAAAGAGGATAAAAAGAAGATAGAGAGAAAAGAGAGGTAGCAAGGCCGGGTAAGCGTTGTGAAGTGGAGGGCGGGAGGGAGGCTGCGAGGTGACGAAGGTGGGAGAGAAGGGGAAGGAGATGATGGGAAACGGGAGGAAGGGAGGAGAAAGAGAGAGAGATGAATGGATTTGTATACGTTAGTACTTTTTATTTTCTTATTCCTTTATTATCTTTTCGCCAAATAGAGGAAAGGAGAGGGATAGAGAAGCTGTCAGGGAGAGGGAGGAAGGAAGGCATATATATATATATATATATATATATATATATATATATATATATATATATATATATATATATATATATATATATATATTTACATATATATGTATATGATATATATATATATATATATATATATATATATATATATATATATATATATATATAGATATATAGATATATATATATATATATATATATATATATATATAGATATATATACATATATATAAATATATATATATATATATATATATATATATATATATATATATATATATATATATATATATATATATATATATATATATATATATATATATATATATATATATATATATATATATATATATATATACATATATATATATATATATATATATATATATATATAATATATATATTGATATATATATATATATATATATATATATATATATATATATATATATATATATATATATATATATATAAAGAGTGTGAGAGATGTCATATAGAAACCAGAGAAAGTGATATCGTTGATTAGTAAATGGTGGAGAGGCAGAGAACCAAATATAAAGAACAATCAGAGACAAGGGCTACAAACATCATTTATAAAAGGGGGAAAAAATAAGAATCCTCCTGCAATGTACAAATACACCACACACATCACATACAGTATTTCCATATAGAAAGGCAACACGATAAAACATACCCTATATATGGCGATTACAATTAAATGCTTTTGTGAAATGATTCAATTATCAACAACGGTGAACAATGTAGCCATGCTTACGCATTAATAATTGGCTATATAAGTCATTTATAATAGTATCATTTTTATAACATCAAATATACTAGCATGACCTTCAATGCTTACTGACTTCGCATGATAAATCTTACATCTTAATCAAGTACAATCAAAATATCATATACTAAATACTACCCGTTACAAACAATTTTTCTATCTACCAAGAAACTGCAAAGCCCATGGATCCTCATTGGTATTCTGAATTCATTTGTGTAAACTAGGAATAATCAAGCTTAACCGCAATAAATATTATCGGAGTAATCTCATGCAAATCCCGAGAGCTGCACAATCTCGCTAATCTCATTTTATTTCATCACTTTGTGTCAAGTCGAAAGATCATACTATGAA
>NW_028234408.1:15694952-15697452 GCF_977035675.1 Penaeus japonicus
TGATGAAAGCGTGAAACAGTGTGACATTCTTGAATTTTATAAGAAAATCGGTCAGGAAGTTGACCAACAATCAAATTTAAGATTTAAAACTTTGTCTGATTTCACTCTTCGGGTACTTGCATTACCGACATCCAATGCGGATGCAGAAAGGTTATTTTCACGGTTAAACCTCATTAAAACGAAAATCAGAAACTCCCTTCAATTGCCATCGCTGAAAGCATTGCTATTTGTTTCAGAATATGTGAGAAGCCAGGGTGGAATTGAAAATATTCGCCCTACTAAAGATATGATAAATGTGTCATAGCCATATTGTGTGCTGTTTTTGTCTTATATTTTTGACTTGCATAATAACTGTTATTATTTATAAAATAAAATTATTGTATTATTTATGTTTTTTTTTTGTTTTGTTTTTTAATACCTAACAGAAAATAAAAATAAAAGCTTAGTTACCCCTCACAGAACATTTTCTATTTTCTCTTATAAGTGACGTCATGGCCTTGCAGCCAATCACAATACGAGAACTCTAGCCAATGAACGCACTCGGTAAACAAAATTCGGGTATTCCAACAGCCCTGGGTAGCGGTCAGTGCGGGCCCTGATGGGCACCAGTTTGTTGGCGGCGCGTAGGGCCCGGCGAGGCGGCGGTGCGTCGGAGGGCAGCAGGTCGCGGTGGCGTGGGTGGCACAGCAGCTTCAGGCCAAACTGTTGCAGTGAGACGGTATAGTGGGTGGCGAAGGAGGTGAGGCCAAGGGCGGTGAAGGCGCTGTCATAGCCGGTGTAGGCAGGACCGAGAATAATCTTGGCTGCCCTTTTCTGTATCCTCTCGAGTTGTAGCAGCTGGGCGGCGGTGAGGGAGGGGGACCAGGCAGGGGAGATGTAGGTCAGTTTGGGCAAGATGAATAGCCTGTAGATATTTTGAAGCTCCGGAAGTGGGACACCAAGGGACTTGAGGCGACACAGTATGTGAAGCTTGTATGAGGCAGACCTCACGTTGTCTCTGACGTGCTGTGTCCGGGAGAGCTTTCCGTCGATGGTGACGCCGAACAACTTGGTAGAGCAGACTACGTCGAGCAGATGGTTGTCCAGCGTGAGATTGGGCGTGGGCGGAGAGGTCGAACTGCATCACGACCAATTTCTGGGGGTTGATAGTGACGTGGTTTGTGGTGGTCCAGGAGAGGAGGTTATCAAGGGTGCGCTGGATGGCAGAGTGGTCAGGGCAGGAATTGTCAATAGTGGCGGCGATGGTCGAGTCATCCACGTATTTCCAACGATGCTCGGTGTCCAGGAGCGCGTCGTTAATCATGATGAGGAAGCACAGGGGGGCCCATTTTAGTCCCCTGACGGACTCCGCACGTGAGTGGCATGAGGCTAGAGACTTGACCCTGCGCGCACACGGCCTGTTGCCTGTTGGAGAGAAAGTCTGCCAGCCAGGGGATGAGGCACTCCCTGATGCTCATGGAAGCTGCTGCTTTTGAGATGACCGTGGTGTGGTCCACTAGGTCGAAGGCTTTCTTGAAATTTATGAAGATGCTGGTGACCGAGGATTTACGCTTGTCGAGGTAGGCAAGGACGAAGTCGAGGAAGCTGACGAGGCAGTGTGTGGTAGAGGAGGAGCGCATGTTGCCGAACTGCCATCTGTCAACGCTGGGCACGAGGTCTTGGTAAGCCCAGTCGGCGACAAGGCTTTCACACAGCAGGCTGGGCGGCGTAGTAATGGCGATGGGTCGTAGTTCGCCGAACGAGGAGGGGCTTGGGGTTTTCCCGATGGCGGTAACAAAGGCAGTCTTCCATTGTGAAGGGCACTTAGACTGTTGCAGTGAGGCGTTAATTATGGAGGTAAGAGGAGTGGCAAGTTCCATTGCAAACTCCTTGATGAGGCGCATGGGCAGGTCAAGGGGGGTGGTGGCTCTTTTGACACGGATTTTCTCCAGTTTCTGAAGCACCTGAAATTGGCTAACAGTTGGAGCAATTGAGCGGGCCGGCAGGTAGGTGGGGAGGCGAGTGGTGGTGGTGGTGGGGGGGGGGGGGGGGACTTGCTGACAGATCGAGGCGAAGTGGTCATTGAGAGCCTCTGCTGCTTCACTGGGGCTGAGGTTGTTCGTGCAGGGAAACGTGCACGGCCGATTTGCAAGGCCGCAGAGCTCCCGAACTTTCCCGTACCACTGGCTGGGCTGTAGGTGCTGTAATTTGTTGTGGTAGAAGGTTTTGTTGGCTGTTTTTATTTCCCTGATGACTGTGTTGCGGAGTGATTTGTAGGAGGTGGTGTTGTGCGAGTGGAAGGCGTGGTTTCTCTGCTGAATGAGGCGTTTGATGCGGCCCGTGATCCGGGAAGAAGTGGTGGAAAGCCGTAGTGACGGTCGAGAGGTAGTGGTGCCACTTGTCCTCCACATCAACAGCGGTAAGAACGGGTGTTGGGTAATCAACTGTCCGAATTGTATGATAGAGGATTGTGTGAGTGGTCTGTATATCCTGGTCTTGGTCTGCTTTGGCTGAGAGACGG
>NW_028234408.1:15727452-15732452 GCF_977035675.1 Penaeus japonicus
TCTCTCTCTCTCTTCTCTCTCTCTCTCTATATATATATATATATATATATAAATATATATATATATATATATATATGTATATATATATATATATATATATATATATATATATATATATATATATATATGTATATGTGCGTGTGTGTGTGTGTATGTGTGTGTGTGTGTGTGTGTGTGTGTATGTGTGTGTGTGTCTACGTGTGTGTGTGTGTGTGTGTGTGTGTGTGTGTGTGTGTGAATGAATTAATGTATCAATGTGTATATGTATATCTCCAACACAGACAGATTATGATAAAATGAATTAAAATGCATTCAGTGATCGACCTCTCTTCTGCCTGATTTAATTATTTTCGTGTTTTATTGCTCTTGATCAGCGTTTTGAAATTGCTTATAATTAATATTGCTGAATAGTGATACAATGAGATTTATGCTCTTACATCTCTGCTGAATCTGGCTCTTCCGTCAGGACGGCAATTGAGCCTTTTTGAAAACATTAATTCATCCTTTTGGATTTATTGCGCTTGGTGGAATTATCATGATCACATTATTGTTATTATTAGTTGGGAGGGTAATAGCTATGGTTGCAGTTGCACTTGGTGGTAAAGGGTCATCATTATCATTGTTATTATCATATAGTTATTACAAAGCAGTTATCGACATTGTTGATATTAATAACATCCTCATTATCATTGCTATTGTTGTTGAATTCTTCAATCAGTGCCACCATCATAACTGTCAGCTATTGATTTACTTTCATCTTACCATATTCCCTTTCGTTTCAATAGATCATTTGCCCTTATTATGATGAGTAATCTCTCAATTCTCCCTTATGTTCACCCCTCCAACAGCCCCCCCCCCAAAAAAAAAAAAAGAAAAAAAAATCCCCATTGTATGTTAACATGACATCTCTACCCACCTTATCCCCCCAAAAATAAATAAATAAATAAATAAAAATCCCCATTGTATGTTAACATGACATCTCTACCCACCTTATCCCCCCCCATCCCATCCAACCACATCCCTTGCCCGTCAATAACATGTTCACTGTCTCCTTCCCTAAAACGACGGCATCTGGTTGACACGTGTTACTTCCACAACACCACAACGCTATTCCTTTCGGGTCTAACGTATCCCCGACCGGTTTCATGTCCTGCTTGAAGAGGACCTTGTTGCCCTTCGTTATTCATCGTCGGCGGAGGTGGTGTGGCGGTGTTAATCAGGAAATAGGTTGTGGTCGGGTGTTCGGACTGGATTGGTTGTGTGTGTTAGCTAATGAGGATATGTTGTTTTCTTTGTTGTTTTTCATCATCATCATCATCAGCAGCAGCACCATCATCATCATCATCATCATCATCATCATTATCATCATCATCATCGTCATCGTCATCATCATCATCATCATCATCATCACCATCATCATCATTGTAGTTATTATTACTATAATCGTAAATATTTCTATTACTTTCATCCTCATTATATGAGCAGCTTACTTGCAACCGAGTCTAAGCATATTGCCTTCCTGTGACAGCGATTATCCTTCGTGCTGTGGGAATCTAGGAAATCTGAGAGAATAGGATCAATGGTATTTGTGTATCTGCAGATTACTTATTCTTAGAGTGAAGTGTCCCTGATTTTGCGATGGCAACGGGGTTTCGTGGCGGGACTGATGCAATAAGAGTTTTAGTGTCTGCTTACAACTCGGGTCTTTATGATGCTGAGTCATCTTTGGTTGGACGATATTTTCTTTCTTAGTTTGTTTAAGATAATTCTCAGCGTTCGCTTTCCTTTACGCACAATGGGCGTAGGTATTATTATCTTATTCTCTACTGGAGGTACTTCTGGTTTACCAAGTTCGTAATGATTAGGACATCCGTCTTAATCGAGAGATGCTTCTTGTTTTGCTTCATGTATTTGCGCTCACTTGATCTGTTTCGGAAAGATAAAGCATCTAGAGTGGTTGCGGTTCGAAATAGAGAAAGGCCTCTTGGTAAAAAAAAAAAAAAAAAAAAAAAAAAAATTATCATCAGCTTACCTGCCATAGTTACATTACTCCTTGTAATGTCAAACACTGCCATCACTTTAGGTAACGCCTGTGTCGGTGACTTCATTCTAGTTAACTACATTGAGATGTAACCGTCGCAGAAGGTCTTGAATGTAGGAAAGGCCTGTCTCTCCTTAGCGAACGTCTCAAGGTCATCTGTCTAGAAGAGCAAGTTCAGCCATCTACTCTTGCTTAGTAATGTCATTGCAAAGTAGAGGACCATTAGTGTTGGCGTATCCCCTTGTGTTATCCCGCTATGGTCCACTCTGAATGGAGATCCAAGAGAGTTATCCAGAATTTAATGCTTTCGGTAACTGAGCTGATGTTGTACGATTGACTTATAAGACAGCAAGATTCTTCAAATAATACCTCCCTCATACATACTGCCAGATTCTTGTTCTGTGTGATGATCTGACAAAAGATACGTTATTTTTCCAGATGTTCAAACAGCAGTTCCAACGGATTTAGCATTCCGATTTTCAAAAATATTCCAGCAGGTTCTCGGGCGTTGTGGTTATACATACTAACAAGCAGCATAAGAGAATATATGAATGTCTTCATCAGTAACTGATGTATATTATTGCTTATATTTATTTATTGCCATAATCATTTTCCAACTCTTCCTCCTCCTTATCAAAATATTTTGGTCGTGTTAGTCATATCTCTTCATTGGAGTATTACTGATTTTATCACTATTAGTTATAGCAAAATATTGTTTATTCATTTACAGTAATCTAATATTTGCACTGCTATTTTACACATTCCGTCACATTTCCTACTATTGTTTTTGTTCGTATTTTCCGGTTATTACCGATTTCAAACTTGATTTTTCATTTAGACTTTGCTGACGACAGAGTATGAACAATATGAATACAAAGTGTTTATGATCTTACATTCACTACCTATTCCCTTCTTAAAATCTCAGCATTGAGTGTGGCTTTTAATAATCACTGATCATCTATCACTTAATTAATTTGATAAAATTAATCTTGAACATAGTACACCAATACAGTTAATAAATTCACGGGTGTATATATATGGCCCGACACTTCCGGATTCAAATTCGCTTTCATCTTCCTTCCTTGAGTCTTGTTAGATTTCCATAATGTCAGTGTTTTGTTCCAAATTAAACGCTTTGTGTATTTTCTTTTTGTTTGAACATATGCATTGTATTCTGGAAATTTCTCTTTACATACCAATTTTCGTCGAGATTCCTTGTTCACTGGGTATTCTTTCCTGATATATGGTACCAAAGGAAAATTTAATGAAGACTCATAAATGTCGCCCATTAATCAGCGGACCCGTTCCCTCGACAACAAGCAATGACGAATATCCAGCTCCACAAAGCAAAAGAGATGCAAATAGAAGCAATAAGCACAGGCGCAAGAACTCACGATATTCAGGCATGATTCACGAATTGGATCAGAAACTTGCAAATTGACTGTTCGGCAAATGCTTTCAAGAAACTCATGCATGAAGTCTTCTCCGTTGTCTTTCCCTTCAAAGAACGAGACTATTGATTGAAGATTAGTGTCAGTGCTCGGAGATATGTAAGTGTTGTTATCGATCTTTCTCTCTCATTCTCCCCTCTCGCTTCTCTTCTCTCTCTCTCCTCTCGTTCTCTCTCTTTTCTCTCGCTCTCTCTCTCTCTCCTCTCGTTCTCTCTCTTTTCTCTCGCTCTCTCTCTTCTCTCTCTCTCTCTTATATATCAAGCTCACCGGATGTTAAGCATTTTCCTACCTTTTAACCCAATAATTCACCGTTGGAACATACAAATCATCTGCATAATATTTTCCGCCTAAAAGTCGCTTGCATGTGCTTGCAATTTCGCACATGAAAAGGAGAGAGAGAAAAAAACAACAACCATTTTGAAGAGGTAATACATGTATCAAGCCTGGGTTTAGTAACATATTTGTTTTCTGTTAATTTGACATATTCCTTCAATATAATTGTTTGTATAATGTTAAACTCTCCCTATTATGAATAAATTTAGATCAATATTTACGTCAATGGTTTGCTCAACAGAGAACTGATTACTTTAACTCATTGCCATATATTCAAATAATACAACAATCCCTTTTTATTATCAACATTATCATTATCTTTTTTATTTTTCTTATCATTAGTATCTTTATCATTATCAGATAGGTATCTATATAAATAAAAATAAATGTGTGTGTGTATATATATATATATATATATATATATATATATATATATATATATATATATATATATACACACACACACACACACACATATATATATATATATATTATATATATATATATATATATATATATGTATGTATGTATATATATATATATATATATATATATATATTATATATATATATATATATATATATATATATATATACATATATATATAATATACATACATAATATAAATATATATATATATATATATATATATATATATATATATATATATATATATATATATACATATATATGAAATGAAATGAGCCAAATCCAAGGAGTACCCAATGCTAGGTTGTCACCCGTAAGTGACCCACAGACACATCGCCCTAACTCTGTGGACCAGCGAGGGCTACCGCATCAAGAACGGGTGCGGCCAAAGAAGTTAGTTCAACCACTGAGAGTAGGGACTTTGAATGTTGGTTCTATGACCGGCAGAGGTAGAGGCTTAGCTGATCTCATGACGAAGCGTAAAGTAGATATACTATGTGTGCAAGAAACTAGATGGACTGGAAACAAGGCAAAAGAGTTAGGAGATGGATATAAGCTGATATATGGGGGAGCTAATAAAGATGGGAGAAATGGGATTGGAATAATTTTATCGCGAGAGATGAAGGGGCTGATAACAGAAGTAAATAGGAAAAGTGACAGAATCATTTGGATAAGGTTAGCTTTGGATGAGTTTTCACTTAATATATTTAGTGTTTATGCACCTCAGACTGGTTGCACTGAGGAAG
>NW_028234408.1:15745551-15748525 GCF_977035675.1 Penaeus japonicus
GAAACACTCGTTACCAGGGAATGATGCACCAAAATAGCATGAATTTCTATCGGACTTTGTTTTTGGGTTCATTCATTTTCATGTCCACATCAAATTAACAAAGAAATGCAAATATATAATCAGAAAAATCTTCGTCGACAAGAGTGTCAGAGTTATAGACAGTTGTAATAATGAGATGAATAAGCTCGGGTTGCAAGGCTCCCGTGATGCATTGTCGTACTCGAAATATGGAAAGAAAATTGTAGGAAAAAAAAACGAATAGATGGAAAGCAGAAAATGATTGAAATCAAAACACGCCACATGACACGTCATTCTGGTCCGAAATGAAACTATTCTTCAGGTCCGTAAATGTATGAATGAATGAAGAGTAAAATCTGAATCATGAAATGTTTGCTGGATATTTTTAAGATCACTTGGACTACATACCGCCCTTATTAATTGCGTAAGAAAGCTGCTTCAAATTGTAGAATAAGTATGGCTTTGGAATTATATATTTGAATCAATCCTTGCTTCAGACTAAATTAATGGGAAGTTTCGATCAGAAAAATGGTATAATATCCCTTCAAAACAACTCGTTGCGAACGGCTGAACTGCCTACGAATGGGGTGGATGAAGGAGCATCTTTCTATGGTCTGTTGCGAACTTCATGGACGGGATCGATCAGGAAATGTGCATCAGACGTCGGACCTGCTCAAAAAATTTGTGGTAAAACGTACTCAACGAGTTATGGACGTACGTTGCACGTCGATGTGGTACTTCGATCGAAATGGGGGACGCGTTAGAACGTGGTGGGGTCAGGGATCACTTGGCAGTGCGTTGGCACGCGATGGCTCTGTTCATCTAGCTAGTTATCCGGTCCACAGACAGACACAAATCGGCCGAATAATAACGTTCATAGTGCGTTCTTATCCTGTGTTGTAAATACAATATGAAAAATGACAAGATCTGAACAAGTTGGAATCACATTTCTACGGCGTTGAAAAAGTTCGCAGTAGGATATAATCGCTTAGAGTTATTCATATACGTTCTTCGCAGTCTTATTGCATCCACGTCTAAACTATATGCAGATTAGGTAGCTATAAATACGTGCCCGTTGAGCTACAACATCTAAGCTGCTTGCTTCTTCCACAGGAATTCGCTCATCATTGGTCTCCTTGTAGCTTTCGAGCTTTATGTTGTACAGGACTTGCTGCTTGAGCCACTACACAATGGTCTCTCTTGCTCTTTAGAGGGTTGTTGTGAGTCTTGGCCTTTTTGTCCTTTCCTGTGTCTTCTCTGACATCTCCACTTCTGTACTGGGAAGCAGAGGCATACAGAGGGTGCAAGGGAGGCAGCTCTCACTTTCTATTGAGTCACAGCCTCTGGAGTATTCGGCAACTTGGGGAGCTATATGGATGGGCTTTAGAGATGCTTGAGCTGGGGATATTGTGGTGGTGTAGCTTGGCCACGGGATCCTTGTCTGGCTTTTCCCCCTATTGGAGGCGCAGCGATCCTTACATGAAAACAATATCTAGAAATAGAGATAATTATCTCCTCGTAAAATCACATTCACAAGGCAGCTTTGCGACATGGCCAACCTGGGTCCGTACAGCTTGAAGCGTGTAACGCATTGGGACAAACAAGACCGCATGAGCATTTGTAGCCGTCGAGGCAGGAAAAAATATACTAAAATAAACATTTGATAGTTCAAGCTGAGGGCTGCTAAAAAATAACATAGCCCGATTTTGTAAAAACATCCGAACGACTGCTGTAAAGTTTTTCTTCATGACGGAACTCTTTATTTGACATTAGGATTGTTATTGATGTGCATGACATTACGTATGCTGGTCACAATTTCTCATTGCGTGAGACTTTTTTTGTGCTTGAATACTAATGTCTTTTTAGAAGAGTTGTTTTGTCGCGTATATATATCGTGTGCTTTATATTTTCTGAAACCACCTAGCTCGTGTAATTCTGCTCGTTTAGTTGTTCTCTCGGTCTTTCTCTCTCTCATATATATATGTGTGTGTGTGTATATATATATATATATATATATATATATATATATATATATATATATATATAGATATATAATTAAATAGATATATCTATATATATCTATATCTTTATATCTATTCTTCTATCTACACACACACAACACCACACTAATATATTAAATATATTATATGTAATTATATATATTATATATATATATATATATATATATAAATTTTTATAGATATATATATATATATACATATTTTATATGTTATATACATCTCTCTCTCTCTCTATCTTTATTTATACATACATATATATATATATATATTATGTATATATATATTATTTATATTTATAATATATGCATATATATATATATATATATATATATATAATATATATATATATATATATATATATATATATACATAATATACATACATACTATATATATATAGATATATCATATATTATATATATATATTATTATATATTATATATATATATATATATATATATATTTATATGTGTGTGTGTGTGTGTGTGTGTGTATATGCAAATATATATATATTATATCTATATATAATATATATAATATATATATATATATAGATATATTTATATGTATATATTTACATAATATACATAAACATATATATTATATATATATATATATTTTATATATATTTATGTAAATAATTATATACATATATGTATATATATATATATATAAATTTATATATACAAATATACACATATTTATATATATACATAAATATATAAATTATATATATATACATATATATATATATTATATATATATTTATACTTTCTAATATATGTATGAATCCAATAGGACCACATGACCCATAAAAAATTTGTCTAAACCAGACAACCTTTCAACCTTCATGGAAAATACTACTTGCTCATAGCAGGAGCAGTGATAGTGAGGTTTTACGACGATTCCCGTGGGCACATTGGCGCAAAGAATCAG
>NW_028234408.1:15748625-15751125 GCF_977035675.1 Penaeus japonicus
TTATATATTATATTATATATATATATTATTATACATACATAACTCAAATATTCTGCTCCGCCCCCACTCACAACAATAAAAAAAAACGCAATTTGAAGTCCCCCGCACGAAAACAATGGTACTCTGCTCCTTCGCAGTGACACTTGTTCTTAACCATCACCTTGAATCTTCTCTCTAATTACTAACACAAAGTTCACGTCCACACACTAATCATCTGTCTCTTTTATGTCGGCGTGCGGGTTTTCAGAAAGATTCGTACGCGTGAAATGTCTTCGTCGCTTCTCACGTAGGAGCGGGTTGGAGGAAATGGCTGATCTAGCACGCGTTGGGGAGTGAAGTCACAGGGGAGGGGAGGGATGGGGATGGGGACGGGAGGGTTGGCAGGGTGGAGGGGGAAGGGGCGGGGACGGGAAAGTGTGAAGGGGAGGGAATGGGGACAGAGGAAGAGGGAAGGGGAGGGAATGAGGACGAGGGAAGAGGGAAAGGGAGGGAATGGGGACAAAGGAAGAGGGAATGGGGACAGAGGAAGAGGGAAGGGGAGAGAATGAGGACAAGGGAAGAGGGCAGGGGAGGGAATGAGAAAGAGGGAAAAGAAGTGAAGACGGAGGATAGGGATGGGTAGGGAGGAGAGGGCAGGAGTGAAAATGGGACAGGGGAAAATGAAGGGGAGGGGAGGGATGGGGAAGGCATGGGACGGTGGAAGGGGAGGGATGGGGGATGGGAATGAGGGAAAGGTGTTGGCGAGGAGAGCATTGTGAAGGACTGTTAGGGAGGAGAGGTGACAAAGGTGGGAGTAGGCGGAGTGGGAGAGAGAAAAGCAGAAGGCGAAAAGGTGGTAAAGGAGGAAGGCGGGGAGTGGCGGCCGAGGAGGCAGGGGGCGCGTGAGGCAGAGGAAGAATCGGAAGAGAAAGAGATGAAATCTTTTATGCAAGAAATGGGGAGAAAGCGACGGGTCTCAGCATTCAATGAGAGGGGGGGAAATCAGTTCTATTTTTTTGTTATGCTTTATACAAATTGTATTTTGTTATATACACCGTCTGCAAAAGACATTGTCAACACAGAAAATCCTTGCAACATGCACACGACAAGTCGGAACACAAATACTATATATTTATATATATCATATATATATTATATTATATTTATATATATATATATATATATATTATAATTTATTATTATATATATATATATTTTAAATAATTTATTATATTATTATATATAAATATATATATGGAATATATGTATTATATATATATATTATCTATATATATATTATATATATATATATATATATATATATATACATTATACAAATTTTCACCTCATATATATATAATATATATAATCTATTTATAATAAATAAATATATATATATTTATATATATATATATTATATATTATATATATATATATATGTATATATATATATTTATATTATATATATTTATATTATACATTTACCATATGATATAATATATACTATATATATATATATATATATATATAATATTATATACTTATAATATATTATATATATATATTTATATATATATTTATATATATATATATTATATATATATGTTCTATATATTATATATATGTATTATATATATATATATATTATATATATATATATATATATATATATTATATATATATTACATATACCATATACATATACATATGTATTATATGTATATATATATATATTATTATATATTATATATATATTTATATATGTATATTATATATAATATATATGTTATATATATATATATATATAATTATATTTATATATATATAAATATTATATGTTTTATTTACTATATAATATACATATATTATTATACATATATATATATTATATATATATATATATATATATTTATAGATATATATGTATATATATAATATATTTTACATATATATATACATTATATTTATATATATTTATCCGACGCTCCCTCTGCCCTCCGCTTATATCTATATATATATATATATTATATATTAGATATGTATGTATATGTTATATATGTTATATATATATATATATATATTTATATTATATATATATAAATATATATGTTATTATGTATTTATATATATATATTATATATATATAATATATATATATATATGTGTGTGTCATGTGTGTGTGTGTGTGTGTGTGTGCTGTGTGTGTGTGTGTGTGTGTGGCGTGTGTTGTGTGTATGTACAAATATATTTATACATATATATATATATAGATATATATATATATATATATATATATATATATATATTACTGTGTATATTAAATATATATATATATATATATAATATATATATACTAAGTATGTATGTATATGTATATATACAACTGCGCCTAAAATTCGTTTTAGCAGCAACAGCCATTGGATGTGCAGCAGACAATTGGTTAACAGAGTCAAAGACAGAACCAGGTCACTGCACTAACTTTATCAAATGCAGGATAATAGTTGGTGTTGCAATAGTAATT
>NW_028234408.1:15756365-15769064 GCF_977035675.1 Penaeus japonicus
TCATCTGCACGGTGTAGTGGCTAGAGTTCATCTATCTTCGATATCTACAAGAATAAAATTATTTTAAACACAAATTCTGACATCCAACCTGCTAACCCTCCCATATTTCTCATGTAATTTAATGGACACATTATCTCAGCGTAATTCACGTATTAATGTTAAATATTACATTTTCAATTTCGTTTTCTTCTTCTTTTTTACAGAAAGTTGATGAAATGGGCTTTGTATGAATGGAATATACTTTGAGCATATATTAAACGTGAGTTGTCAGACCATGGGCCAAGCACAAAAGATTCATCCATTATACAGCTCGGGATCATCGAGCACAAGTGAGGGAGGGCACAAGAATGCAAGGCTTTAGGGGGAAACTTGGGGGTATTGGGGTTTCAGTATCTATCTTCATTCGTCAGGGAAACGAATGTGGGGATTAAAGAAGGAAGAAAGGATGGAAAAAATACTTACTTGCTAAGCACCTGCAATCCTAGAAGGATTAATCTTGAAGTTTATTGATATTAATGAATTTAAGAATTGAAAAGTTGTGGGTGCGGTGTATTGTATAAAGTGACATAAAAAAAAGTGAGTGCTGAAATAAATCATGGTGAGATATGTGATATAGGAATCAAGGAATCACACCACATGTTGGGTTGAAATGACAGCTCAAAAGTTCCAGATAATGTGAGACTGATGACTGTCCTGTAACAATGGGCACCATTTTACCATTTTATTATTGCATATTGGCTAATATTAGTGAGACTGAAATGGGAAGATTACTTAATCATAAAAGATATAATGACTGTACACATAAAAAATTCAGAATAAATCATTTTTTCTGATGGCATTTCTGACTATGTTAGCCTTCTTTAAAAAAAATTAAAAGTTACCATAAAAGACAATAAAACCAGTGTGGAACCCATCTAGATTCCCATTTAAAACAAGAATTAAGTCAATCTATTCAATAGGCAAATCCATATTTATTTCGATATATACATTTTATTACATACACAATACATTTAATTGATAGATAGTTTATACAGACAAATATATAGATATTTTACATATATATATAGACAATATATTAGACATATATATATCTATATTTATGAGTTATTTTTTTTTATTTATATATATATTTATATATATACTTAGAGATATAGATATGATATATATAATACATATATATACTTACATACCTACATTATATATACATACATACATATATATACATAATAGATACATAATATATATACTACATACATATATACATAATACCATGTTTTGTTTTACCAAAATTTAAATATATATATATATATATATATATATATATATATATTTATATATATTTATATATTGTTATATATATTTATATATATATATTACCACACATACCCACACACACACAACACACACACAACACGCACAACACCATAACACAAACACACACCACAACAAACAACACAACACACACAACACACCAACAACACACACACACACACTACACTCACCACAACACACACAAAAAACACTTTATAGATATATATATATATTATATATATATATTTTAGATGTATATCTATATTTACAGATGATACTTATCTTCATTGTATATACATACATACTATACATACATTTTTTTTTTAATATACATACATAATATACATACATATACATACACTATATGCACATACATATACATACATACATATTTATTATATAATTTATTTAATAATATATTATTTATATATATATATATTACATTTACTTATATATATCATATATACATATATTCATACACACAACACACACAACACACACACACAACACACACACACTCACACACACACACACACACACACACACACACACACACACAACACACGCTACACACTTTGATATTTATATCTATATATTATAGATATTTATATAATATATATATATATATATATAGATATATTATATATATAGATATATACATATAATAATATTTATAATATATATACATATATATATACATATATATAGAATATATTATAATATATATACATAATATATTAGACATATATAATCCATATATATATACATAATACATAATTGTATTATAATATACATATACATATACATAATACTATATCTATAGATATATATATATATATAATCTATATATATATATATAATATATATATCTATTATATATATAACATTTCATATTATATATACAGTATATACATATATACATAACTTAACACATAACACAAACAAAACACACAACACACACAAACCACCCACACCCCAACCCACACACAACACACACACAACAACACCAACACACACACCACTATTATATATTTATATATATATATATAATTATATTATACATATATATATAATAAATAAAAATAAATATATAAATATGTATATATATAACATATAATATATATATTTTATAAACTATATGCATATATAACATACATCCATCATGTGTATATATGTATATTGTATGTATCTATTATTATTCCTTATAATTATGGTATATATGTATATATGTTATATATGTATGTATTCTATATGTATGTATATATATTTATGGCATAAGTATATATATATGTATGTATGTAAGAATGTATGAGTTGATGTATGTATTGCATATGTATATGTATATGTTTTTGCATATGTATATGTAAATGTATATGTATATTTATATGTGTATGGTGTATGTGTATGTGTATGATATATGTGGATGTATATGTATAAGTATAAGTGTATGAATATGTATTGTATGTGTATGTTATTGTATGTATATGTATTATCTGTATGTATGTATATATAAAATATATATATATATATATATATATATATATATAAATATGTATATACTATATGTATTATTATATGTATATATATATGTATATATCTATGTATATTATATGTCTATATATATATAATGTATGTATGTATGTATGTATGTATGTCTGTATGTATGCATTGTTGTATTATGTGTATGTATATGTATATGTATATGTATATGATATGTAAATGTATATGTAATATGTAATGTATATGGTATATGAATATGTATCTGTCTATGTTATGTATTATATATAATATATATATATAATATATTATTATATATATAAAATATATATATATAAAAATACAAGTATATATGTATGTATGACATCGTATGTATATTATGTGCGTAGGCAATGCGTGTCTATTGTGCGATTTGTGCATGTGCTGTGAGCGTGTGCCTGTGCGTTTGTGGTGTGAATGTCTGTGTCTGTTAAGATTCGGTAAGTGTAAATATATTTATTATACCATTGATCGGGCCTATATCATTAGCTCAAAACTCCTCGATAATGACTAACAAGGTCTTCATCCCTCATATATGCACTTCCCCACCTATTTTCTGTAATAACAAAATTGCTTTTTCTCTGTACTTCAATTTGATAAAATGCCTAGAACATTGGGATGCAATTATACATCTGCTGACATTACCAAACAATGTACCTTTGCCTTAAAAAGCAAAAAAAAAGCAGGAAATTATGATGCATAACACCAGTTAGACAGCACCCAAACATGGCTTGTGTATCCATCCACGAACTCTTTGTCCAGATTCCTATCTATGGGGAGCCTTTTGTCAATTGTTGCAATGAATAAACACCTGAAAATCAAAATTGTATTTTATAAAAGGACTTACATTTAGAAAACGTAATGTAAAAATTGGTACATAGAAAAATAAGTGATCCATTTCCAAACTATTTAAAATGTTATATACTTTTTTTTTCTTTTTTTTTTTTTTGTATTTACCCAAATCCAAGCACACAAATCAGCCTGCAACTAGAATATTCTTGAACACAAACAGGTGAAAAAAGAAGAGGACAATGAGGGACGAATAACAGCAATGATCAGTGCCCGGGAGTTAACAATTAAAATGAAAAAACTGGGTTTACAACTTGAAATGCTGGGATTTCTATTTCATCATGCGAGTTTTGCTGGTAATCAGTCTCTCTCACTTTCTGTCTCTCGCCACTCATCAAGGTGAAGAAAGCACTAATTTAAGTCCTTCGCTATGTCCTTCCTGACACCAAATCATATGCTTGTATAGTATTTCCAAATGACCTTGTTAATATTTTCTCATCCAGATATGCCCAACCACTTTGCATTGATTACCAGTTGCACAAAAACGAATACCAAGACGCCCAGCTTTTGCACTGCAACTGATTCACTGAGGGAAGACACAAAACTATTTAACTTTTCAATGTATCATTAAAAAAACAAGAATAACTAAATTGAACATAAACAAATAACAATCAAAAAAAAATAAATTTTAATCTATGTTTGTATGTGCAAATATACATTTTCCCAATATCAAAAGCCTTGCAGAAGATGATGATCCAAAGTTGAGGGCTTGTCGCGGGGGTTTCACAGCCATTGCAAAAAAAGGCTTCCCCCCAAAAAAAAAATTGGCTCGTTGCTAAAGCTGAGGGCAATTTTTTTTTTTACATTTTGTGCACTATCATGTTTCTCTGTGTCAGAAGAATTGTTTTTTTTTAATTATTTTATATAATTTATATATATTTTATATTTATATATTATATTATATATTATTTTTTTTATATTTTACTTTATAATAATAAAACACACAAAACTTTTACACATAAAATTATTTGCTTTGAATGCAAAACTTATAGTCTTAACACGGGGATTGCGAAAGCGAGGGTGACTCTCCCGACACTATGGGCACCCTATTGTCTCGGGGGTAGTTGTCAGGTGATGACACGGGTAAAAGGGTTTCTTGCCCTTTTGCCCGGCCCTTGGGAAAGGGAAAAAGGATTGAAAGGAAAAAGGGGGGGAAAGTGAAATTCTATATGACAAAAACACATTTAAAACCCCAAAAAAATTTAAAATTTAAAATTTATTGCTATCTTTTAACATCACCCATTTCTTTACCATAAAACTTTCCCTTTGTTTCCCCCATAAAAGTAAATTTAAAGGGGAAAAAATTTTAAATCCCTAATAAAACAAAAAATGGGAAATATTAAAATACATCCTTTAAAATTACATATAAACATATTTAATTTATATTAATATACATATTTATATAAAAATAATATATTTTAAATATTTTATTTATTTTAATTATTTTAATTATTAATAAATTATTAATTAATTAAATATTATTTTTATTAGGTTTATGTGCATGGGCATGTGTTTGTGTTTTTTGAAATGTGTTTTTTGGATTGCCTTGTGATGTGATTTTTTGTTATTTTTTTTGTTTAAGTTTTGTTGTATGTGTATGGGGTAAGTGAAAATTAAATCTATTTTTTCGAAATTTTTGTGTATTTTTTGGGGGATATTTGTATGTGTGTGTTTTTGTGTTTGTTTTTGTGAAATATTTTGTTTTGTTTTTTTGTTTTTATAAAAAATGTATATTATGTTTTGGGTATTTGTATGTACGTTTATATAAATTAAACATATATTCCAAAAAAAAAAAACCACAGAAAAATATTTTTTTAAATAGTAAAATTGAACATTTTTTTCCCGTTTTGGTATTTAGGTTTTAAAAAACCAATTAAAGAAAGAGTAAAACTTTAACTTACCCCCTTGGGATAAAACCAAAGAGGTGCTTCTTTGTATTGTTTGCTTTTCCATTTTAAAACATTTTTGGGCCGCATTTCCCCGGGGATTAGCCCCAAAACTCACCCTGAAAAGGGGAAAAATCGGTGTTGTTATTCTTTTTCCCGGAGGATTTAAGTTTTTTTAATTTTCCAAAAGTAAAAACAAAATTTTTACCTTTGATTTTACTAAAAAGGGGACTTTAAATAAATTTCTAAGTTTTTGCCCTTAAAAAGAAAAAAAAAAAAAAAAAATTTAAGATTTTTAACTCTAAAAACATCAAAAAGTACTTGAAAAGTACTGCCCCAACGATTTCTGCTTTTCCCTACTAATAGCCCCATGGAAAAAAGGTTTCCCTCGGGAGCTGAAAGCCGCTGATTCAGGGGGAAAGGGGTTTTTCGTTTTCCCCCAAAAACCGGCCAGAACTGGGTACTGTTCCTGAAGCTTAAGCTCCTGCTCCACCAACGGCTCCTTGCGGTTCTCCACACGAACACCTCCACTTAGTTGTGATAACTGGAGTGATGAGGGCCCTCTGTGAAGGGAACACTATGGTCTTTGAATGGTTCTCTTTTAATGTAATTGTGAATGAAACTATATATAAATAATCAAAATAAACAAAATAATAGTATATACAGACAGAGAAACATTTGTATGTATATATGTGTATTTCTATAAAATAAATAAATAAACATAATATATATATTTTTTTATAATATAAAACATCTTATATATATATATAAATATATATATATTTATATATATTATATATATATAAATGTAAAAATATATATTATATCTATATATCTAATATTAAATATATATATACTAAATATATAATATACACACTATATATATATATTATATATATATACTATATATATATATATATAATAGTATATATTATATATATTTATATATATATATATATTTTTTATATATAATTTTATATATATATATATATATACATATATATATATATATGTATCTATATATATATATATATATATAAATATATATATTATATATATATATATATTATATATTAATATATTTTACTTATTTTTTTTTCATTGATTATTATTATATATATAAATTAGATATATATTATATATATATATATATATATATATATATTATATAATATATAAAAAATATGTATAATTTAATATAATCATAATATCATAATAATAATATATAAAATATAATATTATATAATATATCGATATATATATATTTATTTATATATTTTACATATATTTTGTTATATTATATTATGTATGTATATCTATATATAATATATATATTTATATATATATATATATATACATATATATTATTTTTTTTATATTTATTATATATATTATATATATACTATATATAATACATAATAAATATATTTATATAAATATGATATAAATATATTATTATATATATTTTATAAATATATATTTATATATATATTATATATATATTAGATATGTATATATAATTTATATATAAAATTAAATATATATAGTATTCTATGTATATGTATATTTATGTATATTTATAAATATATATTTTAAAATATTTTTATATATATTTATATATATATATATAATATATATATGTATTATTTTGTATAATATATTTATATATATATATTATAATATATATATATATTATATTATATTTAGATATATATTATATAAAATTTCTATATATAGATATATATATAGATTATAGATATATAGCTATTAATATATATATATTATATATATATTATATATATATACATATACATATATATAACACCACACACATATTTATATATATATATATATAATATATATATATCTATTATACATATTATATGTATATATTATATATGATGTATATATTATATATTGAATACATTATATATTATGTATACTATATATTATATATTATATATATATATATACATAGATACATTATATATCTACATATATATAATACTTACATTATTATGTATATAATATATATGTATATTATATATATATATCATATATTTATATATATATTTATCTATATATATATATATGTTTATGTATAGGTATATGTACATATATATTTATATATATATATTTATATATTATATATATATTATATATATATATATATATAGATATGTATGTATATGTATATGTATATGTATGTTATATGTATATGTTATATATATATAATTATATATATATAGATATAATTATCTATATATATAGATAAATAGATATATCATATATATATATATATATATATATATAAATATATATATCTATTACATATTATAATATATATAATATATGTTATATACATACATAGATATATATATAATCTATATATATATTATATATTATATCTATATATATATATTATGTAAAATATATGTATAATATATTTGTATATATATATATGTATATATTATATATCTCTGTATATATATATCTACATACATACAATTATATATTATATATATCATATAATATATATAATTACCACATATATATACACTCATATATACATAATTATATTTTACAACACACACCCTTATATATTTATATATATTATATATAAATATATATATATATTCTATATATATATATATATACTTATACATTATACCATATACATATACATATACATATAACATATACATATACATATACCATATACATATACATTACATTTATATATACATATACATATACATATACATATTACCATATACATATAACAATACATATACATATACATATACATATTACCCATACATATATATAATTACTCATAATATATTACATATATATACATATATATATTATATATACAAATATATAGAATATAATTATATATATATATATAAAATATATATATATTATATATATATATATCTATATATATATATATATATTTATATCTATATATGTATGTGTGTGTCTGTGTATTTGTGTATGTGTGTGTCTGTGTATATATGTATGTATGTATGTATGTGGATATATAATATAATATAATATAATATATAAATATATATATATGAATATATATATATATATATATATATATATTTATATATGTTATGTATATGTTTATGTCTATGTATATGTATAGTAGATGTCTATGTATATGTATATATATATATGTAAAGTATATTGTATATGTATATGTATATGATATGTATATGTATATGTATATGTACATATATAGATAATATTTATATATATATAATCTATAAATTTATAGATATATATGTACGAAATATAATATTTATATATATGTATTGTATATCTATCTATATATATCTTATGTATATACTAAATATATATGTATATATATATATATATTATGTATTATATTGTATTTATATATATATATATATATTATATTATTATATTTATATATCTGTATGTATGTATGGATACTTATATATATATATATATATTTAATATATCATATCTATATATATATTTTTATATATATATAATATATGTATGTATATGTATGTCTATATTATATATATATATATTATATATATTTATATATATATATATATATATATGTTATATATATATTATTATATATATATTATATATTTATTTATTATTATATATAATTATATATATATATGTATATATATATGTTATATATATATATCAATATATATATATTTATATGTATATATATATATGTATATATTCATATTATCATAATATATTTATATAAATATATATATATATATATATTATATATATTATATATGTATCTGTATATGTATATGTGTATGTATATGTATATGTATATGCTATATATATATTTTATATGTATTATATATATATATATATATATATTATATATATATATATATATAGTATATATTATATATTTATATATAGTTATATATTTAAAATATATAAGTATATTATGGTCAAAACACTTCAAAGTTCAAATAACTTACGCATGTCAAATGGATCTCTTTGGTCAAGAAGTTGCTTTTGCTTAATAACAGCATCGTTGACATATTCTGGCTCACATCGCATAGGAGGCGGCTGGGCTCCTTCAGAGGTAAAGTCTATCAAGTTGTCAGACACTGTAAATAATAATCTCTCGTTACTTCAACAATTGCATGATAGAGTCAGTGAGTGAGTGTATCTGAAGTTGTATTCATAATGTACCCTTAAGTACTTGGAAATAAGGAAAAAAATTACTCTCGGTTAATGTGATGGATGTACAACTACTCAAGTTGTAAAAGGCAAACATTGCTTGTAGAGATACCTTAAATATCATACATGTTTTTATTCATTCTACACAAATGTTTCATTTGTGATTATTATTTACAATATTTTTACATTCTCAGATAACAGGTCTGCAAACTTTTGGAAATGGGTGGGGGGGGGTCTTTTATCTATCCTTGTTAAAGATAACTAAAATCTTGTTAAGTTTGTGTAATGCCTTTTACATGATGTATGTGACTTAGTGGGTGAGTAAATTTTGACATGCATATCTTCAAATTAAAGGTAAGAAAAGCACATGGTTAAATGATGACAATCACAGTTTGACACTTGAATGACTTAGATCAAAGTGACAATGGCCATAATTGTTGAGATATTTGTACTTTTGACAAAATTTTCTCTTCAACTGACTATCTGTGTTCTAAATTTGAAAAGGCGGCTCTGCAGTCAGGCTCCTAAACGCACAAAGGTATTTAACCCATTCCCGACGGGGGAATTCTAGCCTTGAATGTCCAAATGCCAGGGCGTTCGAATTATTAGGCCTAAATCAATTGAATGGCCGGCACATACTGTGCCGCCCGGCAACTGGGCTTTTGAATGCGCGGTACACATGCTGTACCACCCGTCCTGTGTGGGTTAAATGAGGGGGAGTTTATGAATTTGAGACTGATTATCTTTGTGGGAGAGGCCTGAAAAAATTAGAAGTTAATGTTTCAGCAGTCTCTACAATCAACAGAGAAAATGGGATTCTGACATGGAATTATTGACTTCTGGCCTACAATCATTTCCATCATCTGCCAAAGAAAGAATTTCAACCTCATTTTCAACAAAACTGTTTGTCCCCCTGAGAAATTGGGGACGAGGGATGTTGCCTTATCTATTATTTGCTTAACTTTTCCTTTATCTATTTCAATCAACTGGTTTGTTCTGTATCCTTTTCCCTATTTTTATGGTTTAATCTCTTGAGTTGTCATTTTTCATATATTTTCAAAAAATATCTTCTTTAAAAATTACACTCACAAAAATCATCTCTTACAGTCACATTTCAGTAATACTTCTGTTTAAAATGAGGAAGGGAATTGAAACAAAGCTTTTGTAAAAATACAATTTCTTTGTACATCTCAGGTTTAAACTATAATGATTGTGTGGTTTAATGTGTTTTCGAAATGTCACATACAAAGTAAATTTATTTTAATAAATAATAGTATTGTGTTGGGGGGTTGTATTAGAACTTTCAAAATGTGAAATCTCTGTTCAATTTTTTTTATTCAACAAACTCAGGGCACAAATCTTACCACAATAAATTATTTTGGTCTGAAAAATATTCTGAATACAAGAATAGGGGGCTTTTATGGTACTTTGTCCCCCTCCCCCACCACTCCCATCATGTGTCAGGAAACGGGGACATTTTGGAGAAATTCCTTCCATACTTTTACATCAGAAATATAGAAAACCAATAAGACAAAACAAAAGGTAAAGGCATAATAGAAAGCCCTTTGAAATAAATGCACCAGCAGTTTCATTGAAATTCTTAAATATTACGTCAGTGTTTGGTTTTAAAAATCATTTCAGAGGATAACAAACATTCATTTTTTTGTCTCAAAAACAATTTTATTAATGTGCTATCATGATGTTTTGACAATTAGCTACATGAATTATGATTTTTACGGTTTCCTTGACTTAGTACATATAAAAGTAACTTTATATACACACATCTGATTATATTCAGGCAATTACCATTTAAAGATTAAACTTTAATGTTCAGTATGCCCAAGATGTTTAATGAATTATATAGCTGATTTTATCCCCCACAAATTTTCTTTTTCATTAATACTTTTATCAATACAACTTGTGGAAGAAATGAATACTAATAACACTGCACGTCACTTTCACATCTAAACAAGTCTGCAAAACCCAAGCCAACAGCCTTTTACTGTGAGTGGTGGTGTGAGTTGAGGAGTATAGTTGGGCTCCCGAAGAAGGGACTGGAGACACAGAGCTTGTTGACCCACTACTTGATGAAGTCGCAGGGACCTGCACTGCCGTGACCATGGCAGGTCTCTTACTGTCGGAGGCCGAGTATTGAGGGAGAGGAGGAACCGGAGGTGGGGGGAGGTCTGGAGGCACCTTTCCAGGGAGGTCATTGTAGTATTCCGGGTCATCACGACCCCAACCAGCACCCTCGCCATTCATACCTGACCTATAACAAAGAAAATTAATTATGAGATCTATGTCTAAGTGCAAGAATAAAGTTATAAAATAGAAAAAAAAATAATTCATAAGGGCCAAGGGCCTCAAAGATATCGCAACTATTATATTTGAATTTTTTATATACAGCTAATGGCAAAGAACTTTATAAAGCCCTGATTTAAATTTTCCAAAAATAATCATAGTTCAAGAATCAGTTGAACAATGAAATTCAAGTGAATTAGTATACTTGCTTCTCCTGAAAACAAAGGGCGGGGGAATGAAGCCAAACATGTACAAAGGCACTTTGAGATACTTACTTATCAGATTTTACGCTGAGTATACTGACGACGCGGGTTCTCTTGAGGTACTCCTTAAACCTGAGTTCAAAAAGACCTGGCCAATAGTTTGTTATTACATCCTGTGCCAGACCTCCACACACTCCAACACAAAGCATGCACGTCCATATCGACTGGTCTTGTGGCTACATAGGCGATAAAGTCTAAAGTGTCCTGAAATAGGAAAATGATCTTCAGCTTTCTTAACCTAAATATTCTGGTTTGATTGCAAAATCGTACGTTTTGCCAATTTGACTTTTCTAATCTATAAACCAATATCTCCAGTCATAATAACCACACCAAATTTAATCAGTTTT
>NW_028234408.1:15834164-15836664 GCF_977035675.1 Penaeus japonicus
TTTATTTTTATAACTGTCATACTTATTATTATTATCACTGGAAATACTATCATTTTGTATAGTATCATTATCATCATTATTGCTTTCATCATTATAATCTGTATCATTATCGTTTTTATTGTGATCTTTATCATTATCATTATCATCATTATTGTTGCTTTAATTATTAATTCATTGTTATCATTACTTTCTTCCTTGCAATCATTATTTTTATTATTACCATTATTATCATCCACATTATATTTTTTTATAATGAATTTGTTTTTCATCAGAAATGATATTGTTAAGGTGATAATAATAATGATGATGATGATAATTCTAATAGGAAGGAAAAAAAGTTGGACACGTATCTGGGTGACGTATATGTACCTACGTGGGTGAGTCTCCTTTTTCAATAATAACCGTAAAATTCACATAAATAGGTTCAACCAAGAAATGGCACCACTCTTCTATTCTTTCCTGGCACCACTCTTTCCTAGCACCATTCTTTCCTGGCACCATTCTTTCCTGGCACAACTCTTTCCTGGCACCATTCTTTCCTGGCACCACTCTTTCCTGGCACCACTCTTTCCAAGCACCACTCTTTCCTGACACCACTCTTTCCTAGCACCACTCTTTCCTGGCACCACTCTTTCCTGGTACCATTTTTTCCTGGCACCATTCTTTCCTGGCACCACTCTTTCCTGACACCACTCTTTCATAGCACCACTCTTTCCTGGTATCATTCTTTCCTGGCACCACTCTTTCTTGGCATCACTCTTTCTTGGCACCACTCTTTCCTGGCACCATTCTTTTCTGGTACCATTCTTTCCTGGCACCACTCTTTCCTGGCACCATTCTTTCCTGGCACCACTCTTTCCTGGTACCACTCTTTCCTGGCACCATTCTTTCATGGTACCACTCTTTCCTGGCACCACTCTTTCCTGGCACCACTCTTTCCTGGCACCACTCTTTCCTGGCACCACTCTTTCCTGGCACCACTCTTTCCTGGAACCACTCTTTCATGGTACCACTCTTTCTTGGTATCACTCTTCCCTGGCACCACTCTTTCCTGGTACCATTTTTTCCTGGCACCATTCTTTTCTGGTACCATTCTTTCCTGGTACCACTCTTTCCAGGCACCACTCTTCCCTGGCACCATTCTTTCCTGGCACCATTCTTTCCTGGCACCACTCTTTCCCGGCACCACTCTTCCCTGGCACCAGCAGCACGGTCCCTACAAGCACTCAGTTTTTGCGTCTGCAATGTGGCTTGCACCAGAAGAACTCCTCGTTGCTGCGGCACTCCCAGCCACATGCACGGGTTGTATTTCTCTTCTCTATCTCTTCACGTTTTGCTATTGTTGTCGTTTGTCTGTTTGTTTTCTTTGGGGATTTTTTTTTTTTTTTTTTTTTTTTTTTTTTTTTTTTTTTTTTATTTTTTTTTTGCTTATAAAAGTTTGGAAAAAATAATGATAATTATAATAATAAAAATAACGTCAATAATGATAATAATTATGATAACAATGATAATATCAGTAATAATAATAATGATAACAATAATAATGATAATGATGATGAAGGGGAGGATGATGATGGTAACAGAGATAAAGATAATAATGATGATAATAACAATCATGATGGAAATTTCAATCATAATAATGGTAATACTAATGATTATTTTTCTTACTGTGATAACAAAAACAATAGTGGTAGTAATGATGATGATAATAATAATGATAATGATAATAATAGTAATAAATGTAATGATGATAGTAATGAAAACAAAAATCATGATGATGATGATAAACTTAATGAATGATGGTGATCATCATTACCATTGTTATATTTAGTACTATTCCCACTGTTGCTATTATTGTAATGTTATTGATAATAATACTGATAATCATATAAATATTACCATCATTGTTATCATACTTATCATTACAATTATCAGTATTCTTATTGCTGTTGTTGTTATTGTTGTTACTATTATCATTATTATCATAATAATAATAATAATAATAATAATAATAATTATTATTATTATTATTATTATTATTATTATTATCATTATCATCATCATTATTATTATTATTATTATCATTGTTATTATTACTATTATTATTATTATTATTATAATTATCATTGTAATTATTATTATTTTTGTCATTATTATCATTATTATTATTATTATCATTATTGTTATTATCATTATTATTATTATTATCATTTTTAATATCATTATTATTTTCGTTATTATTATTATTATTATTATTATCATTAATATTATTATTATCATTATTATCATTATTATTATTATTATCATTATTACTATTACCATTCTTATTTGCATCATCATCGTTATTACTATTATTGTTATTATCATTATTATTATCAAAATCATCCTCATCATTATTATTATTGTTGTCCTTTTTTAAATTACTATTATCATAATTTTTCTCATCACAATCATAATCATCACTGTTATTATTGTTATTCATATCAATGATAGTAGTAGT
>NW_028234408.1:15869164-15871664 GCF_977035675.1 Penaeus japonicus
GAGGCAGCAGGTAATGCCAATGTTAGTACATGTTACATGAAAGCACATGTATGATTATTTACATCGTTTGCTGTATTACATTTTGTAATATGTACATACACACATACGCACACACACACACACACACACACACACACACACACACACACACACACACACACACACACACACACACACACACACACACACACACACACACACACACACACACACACACACACACACATACACATACATACATACATACTTATATACATGCATACACACATGCAAATAATTAATCCACATTATTAATGAAAAAGCCTTTTAGTTTCCCTTTTTAACTGATCATTCATCATTAAGAGTTCTGATAGATGTGGATAGAAAATGAATGATAAAAGTGAAAACATTTTGTTTTATGTGAAGTAACCCATTCATTACCGTCAGAATGGACTTACCTTCGTAAAAGTATTTATTCTTTTATTCACAGCATTTTTTTTTTTCTTCAATATGACATGAATTTCTATTTCAGCCGTATATCTAGAAAAATATTGAGCAATTCCAACAATTACCATATAGACGTAGATAGGTGATGAAATCAATGATTGTCATTAGACATTGATGCAGAGTCCTCCTCATATAACGTTTGTATTATCGTGCTAGTAGTTCAGCTGTTCACATCTTGATGGGCACTGAGCCTCTGATCACTCGAATGTGATTACGAGAGCAAAAGTTGGAACACAATTCAATTCATTACGAAATTCGAGAGATCAACCACCATTATAACCTACAGATGCAAGTTTCACAATTAATCATAAAAAAAAAATGTACACTGCTTATTTTGTTATCTTTTAGGTAAATATTGAATCTTTACACTAAAAGGGAACATTTGAATGTGGAACAAATGTTTCTCCATCTGGCATAGTGATTAATATATATATATATATATATATATATATATATATATATATATATATATATATATATATTAAATTTCTAATGCAACTTCATTCATCATGCGATTGCCGGATTCACTAGTTTATAATCTTTCTTCATTTTATTTGAAAAATAATAGAGAAATACATGAGTTTAGACATTTGGAACATCAAAGAGGTTTGTTTATCAAGGTTCCTCACTAGTTCCAATCTTCTGGGCGTTCCCGGGAAATTTTAAATGCTCACAAACGCAAATAGGCGGCACCAGTAATGAACAGTATAAGTAATGAGCAAGACACATATGCGTCACTGGTAATTAACAGGTCAATTTAATCAAGATGCAGTGGAAGTGTATCAAACAGAAAGTGTTGCATATTACCTGAATCTATACAGATCAGCCAAAGTCATCATCGTGCCAACTCTGGCAACCCATCTCGTATATATAAACAAACCTATTCATGTTGAAAACGTGTTACGAATCTTGGACCTTCCTTCCGCCCATTCCACGCGAGAGGCGATCAAAACTTTTACAAAGGGTAATCTTTCCTTTTACTACGTCAGTATGAGTCTTCTTTTGCCTTTTACGGTTAAAGTTAGGATCAGTATGAATCATCATATTAGCCCAACACGGATATAAGCTGATGCAGTCAAGCGATGCTGTGAAGCGTAGGTTTACGAAATGGGTTCGTAAAGAGCAAGAGAGAAAGAGGAAAAAAGAGTTTGAGAGAAAGAAAGGACAGAGACGAGGGTGAGACTATAGGAGGGAGAAGAAAGAAAATAACAGAGAAAAAAAAATACATATGTATTTGAATATATGTATATATAGACAGATAGGTAGATAGATAGACAGATAGATAGAGAGAGAGAGACAGACAGACAGAGAGAGAGAGAGCGGCAAAGAGATAGATAAAATGAAAAGCAGAATCAAAGACATGCAGTGAAAGAGACAGAGACAGTCAGACAGTGAAAAAGACAGTGACAAATGTGTTGAGAGAGCAACAAACTCTCTTTTAACATATGAGCAAAAGTAGTGTATAACTGCAAAATAAACATGAAGGCAAACTGATAAATAAACAAACATACGAATTAGCCTTGATCAACAGGAATTTCAAATGTTGTTATTGTTCAAGTGACAAAGCGTTGAATTACGTAATTTGAATCGAATCGAAATGACAATACATTATGTTGAACGCATTATCCCCAAGTGTTTAACAGTTTTGAATAAGTTTGAACCTGTGTTAAGCGTTTCGTCAAAATCGAAGCAATGAAGATTACAGAAGATGGAGATAGATCTGTCTCTCTCCCTTTCCGTCTCTCTCTTTCTTTGCATACCCTTCATATATGCACAAGAAATCTTTACAATATAGGAACTATAAAGTGAAGAATACATCTCAACTGCTCTTTACAGACTAGTATTTTGTAAAGACGCATGGTAAATGATTATATAAAAAGCCTTGAATTCCCTTTCAAGTACTGAATTTTAAACACTATCGCATTCCTTTTAAACTCATTCACTCTACTCTCGTTTTGCTGTCCAACAAACAGGAGCGTATTTGTTATTCTGTTAATCACGTTTCTACTAAACT
>NW_028234408.1:15896664-15899164 GCF_977035675.1 Penaeus japonicus
TTGTATGTATGTATGTATAAATGCACTGTATGGTATAAAGAGTAAAATGAAGCGAACAATTTTGTGGAAAATGTAAACATGATTCAACTTTAAAATCAAGATTTAGATATTAGTGGATACGAAATAGGATTCCAGCTATTTAGAGTGTATATGCGATTTATTATTTGATGTAAATAAATATGTCATGATATTATACACGGCGGAACGATATTCTACATAGTCTATTTGAGAAAAAAAAATCCCATAGAGAAAAATAATTACGTGGTGTATATATGCCAGTGGTTATATGAGTGCAAGTCATTAAGGAGCGAAGGTTTCTTACAACATGTAACAAAACAGTATTGTTCCTACACAAAGGCAAGCCTTAGGGCGCCGCCAGTCATCCAAGACTTTTTCATCTCCTCTGAGAAAAGAGGTTAAACAAACACGTTTATCTTCTTGTTTTATGTAGGGTTGTCTGATCTGAAATAATTTAATGTGTATGAGATTAACTCTGAAATTCGTGTGCTCCATGATAATCGAGATTTTAATGTCTGACCAAATGAACACACACACACACGCGTGTGTATATGGGCTGTGTATACACACACACACACACACACACACACACACACACACACACACACATAGTAGATAAACGTATGTGTGTGTGTGTGTGCACGCTTAATGTTATTGTTAAAATAAACATACCTTTTACTCGCCCTTCAGCATTTCAGAATGATATATCATGAAACTGCCAAGAACATCTGGCTCATCCCCCTAAGCAATCCCTTCTCTCTCTCTCTCTCCTCTCCCCCCCCCCCCCCCCCCCCTCTCTCTCTCTTTCTCTCTCTCTCTCTCTCTCTCTCTCTCTCTCTCTCTCTCTCTCTCTCTCTCTCTCTCTCTCTCTCTCTCTCTCTCTCTCTCCTCTCTCCTTCTCTCTCCTCCCTCCTTCTCTCTCCTCTCTCTCCTCTCTCCTCTCTCCTCTCTCTCCTCTCTCTCTCCCTCTCTCTCTCTCTCTCTCTCTCTCTCTCTCTCTCCTCTCTCTCTCTCTCTCTCTCTCTCTCTCTCTCTCTCTCTCTCTCTCTCTCTCTCTCTCTCTCTCTCTCTCTCTCTCTCTCTCTCTCTCAATCTATATATCTCCCCTTCTATCTCTTCTCCGCCCCCTCTTCTTTCCCCTTCCGAGAATTGCCTGCACTGAGTAGTGTGACAGCTTCTTGAAACCAGAAGAAAGAATGCAACGCGGGAATCGCTTTAATTTACATATGGAACGCCGGAAAGCCGGGGACGGGGTCTTTGAAAAATCTTCAGATATATGGGCGCCTTATCACAGTCATAAATTAGTCGACATTAACATTTCTTTTTTTTCGGGCAACAAGCGAGATTACAAGATAACATGAGCAAAACTCTCTATTTTGCATACAAAGAAACACTTTGCATGGCTCTAATTTTGCAAGAGAGACAGAAACAGAAATACAGATAAATTTCCTTGTCGTTATCCAGTAGTTTCTTGATTATTATATATTGCAAGTTACAAATTTGTTTTGGCGATGAGTGTTATAAATTTGGACCTTCCTAATGATGGTCGTCAGCTGTTGTTCGTATGTTTTGACTTTGAATGGATTACAGTATATTCGTAACTTTGCCTATTAGTTACAGTGAATACGCTTACTATCTTAGGCCATATGTTCTTTGCGCATTTTTCTTTGTGAGAGAAGGAGTGACTGAGAGAGGACGATAATAAGTTATATATATATATATATATATATATATATATATATATATATATATATATATATATATATATATATATATATATATATTATATATATTATATATATAATATATATATATATATATATATATATATATATATGAGTGTGTGTGTGTGTGTGTGTGTGTGTGTGTGTGTGTGTGTGTGTGTGTGTGTGTGTGTGTGTGTGTGTGTGTGTGTGTGTGTGTGTGTGTGTGTGTGTGATATACATATATATATATATATATATATATATATATATATATATATATATATATATATATATATATATATAAATTACCACCACCACCCTCCCCTGACATAGGCGTTGAGCATAGGCAGTGCCTATGATCAACGCCTCTCCTCGGTCTCTTCCACCACCATTCATGACCTTGATGACGACCCCCCCCCCTCCGGCGCCATGCAAGCGTTTGCCCACGAACAACGCAGAAACGTCAACAGCCAGTATGAAAAACGGAGCTCTACAGAATTAACGCCCAGGAGAAGCTACATTAGAAATAATAAAAGTAAGAAGAAGCAAAAACATCTTCCACCTGACCGCAACTGGGAAGATGCAACACACCATATCATGCCTGGAGTCCCTGCCACCCCCTTCCCCCTCCCCCACTACCCATTCAACACCACCAAGCACCACCGCTCGTCCTCGTGGACTGAGTAAGTGAGTAAGGTTTCGTCACTGTTAACTCGACAAAAAAAAAAAAAAAAAAAAAAAGAGAGAGAGAGAGAGAGAGAGAGAGAGAGAGAGAG
>NW_028234408.1:15931664-15934164 GCF_977035675.1 Penaeus japonicus
CCGATATCCTCAAGACATCCCGACGCTCGCTTAGCTCCTTCTGGCGGCAGGTCCTTATCCTCACGAGGGCTTCATCAGAGATTACAGCGTCGTCTCAAGGAGTCGTGAGAGTCGGCCAAGATTACAGGGCCGGGAGGAAGCTGTGACCATAAACGGTGACAATAATATTATGGATATGGCGCTGGAACCGTGTGTCGGCTACGCTATTATGCAGACACGACGCTATTTACAGTGTGCGCATTGCGTAATTCTGGGGACGATAAAAATGCTTCATGGAACGTCTTGGATTCCGAAATTGCGTTACCAGTAAAGAGTTTATGTGACTCTTATAAGATGGTAACAGTTCGATTCCTGTTCTAATGTGGTGATTCTGTGATGTGCTTGCAATACTATTTAGTTTAGATATATTCCGTGAAAGGCTATATGCTGCAGTAAGTGCCTCGTTTACTCACCAGCAAGAATTGTGGAGATGTAGAATGATCGAGTGATAGGCAAATAAAACTGTGGAACGATAGACAGACATAAACTAATATAAAGACAAATACGTAAATAAACATATGTAGCCAGGCAGAAATATACATATATTTATAAACAGCCAGAAAGAGAAGTGGACAAAAAGAGACTCGCTAACAGGCCCCCACTCTCATTAGCGACGCATTTGTATTGTTTTATCTTTCCTCACTCATTATCTGTGATTCTTAAGTTTCAGCCACTACCATTATGTTTTCTTTTTCGCTCGGGTCCAAACTTTTATTCTTCCTCTCTCTCGTTCTCAACATTTTTCTCTCTCTTTTTTCCCTCGGTGCCAAGCATTCTCTCGCTGTTTCCATCTTCTTCCATCCTTTTCATGTTAAATGATTATTCTTTTTTTTAATACTCTCCCTGGTCTTCTTTTGAAACTGCCAACACCCAGTTATGTAGAAAGACCACAATATTAGTTTAGAAAATTAGGTTGGCTGAAAACACGTTGAAGTTACTGATAAGATAGAGAGAAAGTTATACAGTGAGAAGGAAATACATGGAAATATCTAAGAATTATGAAAATACTGACGACTAAAGAAAAACAACAACAAAAAAGAGAGAGATTACTCCACATAACTGACACCTAATATAAAGGGCATTTTCAGTTTATACGTACAATCTTTATGGATGTATTTGTTTCCTGTCGGTTCATGTCGTAAGCTAAATCCGTGTGTGTATGTATTATTTACGTTTACGTGTATTTATAAGCTATTCAATGCATTTGTGAGCTTTTGTGCAGTGTGTGTGAACATTTTTAACAATAGTAATGGTGATGTGATGTAGATAATAATTGCAATGATCATTATGGTGATGAGAATGATAATTATGATGTGATTAGTGGTGGTTGACAGCTGTGATCAAATCAAATCATCCAAAAATCAAAAACTAAGAAAAATATGAAACCAAATATTTAAAAATGTAGAAGAAATAGAAAAAAAAAATAAAGTCTGGAAAATCAACGAATCCTTCTTTCATCGTTATCTTAGGATTAGTACCTTAGTGATTCGCTTTTTTATTAATTTCTCTTCTTTCCATTTATTTTTCCTTTTTCCTTTTCTCTTTAAGATAGTGGCTTCTGGAGCTCTCCAAGAAAGGGAAACCGTTGAACTCTGGAATTTCGCCCAACACTTCTTCGCTTTTTCCGGCCTTTTTAACTTTTAACCCACTAACCTGAGACTCCTTTTTTTTTGGATGTGTTGACCCCATGAGTGTACGCTATATTTTCTATTTATGTGTGTACGGCCGGATGATTGGTCCTACCAGTTTCGCCTCTTTATATATATATATATATAATATATTTATATATATATATATATATATATATATATATATATGTATGTATATATATATATATATATATATATATATATATATACATATATATATATAAAATATATATATATATATCTTTTCGTCTTTTTTTCACTCTTTCTTTTTCATCTTCTTTATCATCATTTTCATCATTATCATCCTGATCGTTTTCTTTTTAAGATTCTTTTCTTTAATCCTCTTTATTTATTATTTTTCCTTTTTCATCGTTTTCTTTTCATTCATTTTCTTTTTCTTCTTTTTCTTTTTCTTCTTATTTTGCTTTTCTTCTTCATCCTTTCTCTCTCTTCTCTCCTTTACTATGTATCTGTCTTTGATACTATGGTACTCTCCCTTTCCCTTTGAATAATCGTAATAAAGGTAATAATGATTATAACTAATAATGATGAAAGGAACAGAAATCAACATAAAAAACAACAATGATAGCACAACAGTAATGACGATATTAATAATGATAAGAACAAGCACAACAGTAATGACGATATTAATAATGATAATAGTAATGATAATGATGGATGATAATTGCAGTGATAATAATGATGATATTTATGGTAATGATGATGGTGATGAGGTTGATAATAATAATGATAATGAAAACAATAATAGTGATAATGATAATAATATAGTGATTATGACAATGACCACATAA
>NW_028234408.1:15939164-15941664 GCF_977035675.1 Penaeus japonicus
GACTTATATAATCAAAGGAAATGCGATTAAAAATAGTATTTGATTACCGTATAATGATTCAGTATATGTCAATACGAGTTACGAGCATGATGGGTCTGCCTCTGATAGTGTACAGACGAGATAAAAAAGTGCAACATAATCAAAATATTACTTCCGTATCGTAGTATAGTAGATGACGAAATATCGGTTTCTTGATTAGTTTCTGTTTCTGCTATATACAGTATTTTCCAGGGTAAAAATATTTATCGAAATAAAACCATCCTCAATCTCTTTGGTACGGTAAAATAGTATCATGACTATCTGCCTCTCTAAACCTCCCCTATACCTTATAAACATAATGTTTCATATTGTGTAAAAAATGTTCAACAATATATATATATATATATATATATATATATATGTGTGTGTGTGTGTGTGTGTGTGTGTGTGTGTGTGTGTGTGTGTGTGTGTGTGTGTGTGTGTGTGTGTGTGTGTGTGTGTGTGTTTATAAATCCGTATTTGTGTGTTTGTATTGGTCTTTGTGTTCGTCTGCCCAGTAGGTCTGTGATTTCTCTGTATATGCGTATGTATCAGCATAAATTATATAGATTTGAAAATGGATAAAGTATTACATACAGAGAGAAAGAAGGAGGGAAGGAAAGAAAGATAATGTTAACGAAATAAAGAGGAAAGAAAAGATGGAAATAATATTTATCACGTTTTTTTTTTTCTCTCTCTCTCTCTCTCTCTTTCTTTTCAACGGTCTGTATTTTCAAATTCTTGGATATCATACAATGATATCACGCCACCAGAAATAGCAGAAACCAACCTAGATGAGTGGGAGGGTATAATCATCGCAAACATGGAAATATACACCAATCTCAGTCCAGTATTTGACAATCTCTCATGCTCATGCTGATTGACGAAAATCTACTCTGGCTTCATTTCGAAAAGCAAATACAAAAGTCATATTCTCTCCCACAACATGTCAACAAATCTAAGAAGAAAGACGTGATCAGACAACTATTATTTGAGGAAACAGATCTGTTCTCTCTCGTCCCAACATACGTTAAAAAGGGAAAGTTGTCAGGACATGATTTCAAAGACGGAAAGTTTATCCCTTCTTGTTAGACAAACTTTTTTCTTAAGTTTATTCCCTAAGTTTGATACTCAATGATGAATCTTTCTTTACGTATTTTATTATGGAAAAAATGGCTATCGCTAAGGTTATATACTTGTTGTTGTTTGTTGTCATTAATAGTAGAATAGTAGCAGCAGTTGTTTTCGTTGTTGTAATATCATGATATAGTTATTTTTCTTCCTATCGTTATCACTATCATCATCATCCTTGATATTATTATCAATGTTTTTGTTCTTGTGATAATACTGTTCTAATGATAATACTAATGATGATAATAATTATCATCATTATCATTATTGTTATTATCATGATTAACATTACTGTTACCATCATTATTGCTACTAATATTCTCATCATCGTCATTATTATTACTGTTATTATCATCATCATTATTAATAGTATTATTATTATTAACATGATTATCATTATTATCATCATAATCATTTTCATTAACCACAAAATTATCATCATTACTAGTATCCTCATTGTCATTATCAGTATCATCAATATTGTCATTATCCTTATATTATTATTGTTATTATTATTGTTGTTGTTGTTATTACTATTATTATTATCGTTATTATTATTATTATTATTATTATTATCATCTTTATCATGATTAACATTTTATCACTATCGCTATCATTATCAATGTCATCATTATCATATCATCATTATCATTATTATTGTTGTTATGATTATTAGTTTTATCATTATCATTAGTATCATCATTGTTATTAGTATTATCCTCATCACTATTGTAATTATTACTACTCTTATTATTAGTATAATTACTATTATCATTTTCAGTACTATAGTATTATCCTAAATGTTTGCATCATTATTATCATTATTGTTACAATTTTTATTGTCATTGTTATTACATTATTATTATCATCTTCATTATTATTCTTTATTATTACCACTATTATTATCATTATCATTATTTTTAATCTCATTGTCATAATCATTATCATAATTATTATTGATACTGTAATCATCATCATGAATGGTCTTATGATTTTTATCATTATCATCGTTATCTTTATTATCAATAGTATCAATATCACTAGTAGCAGTAGTAGTAGGATAATTATTATCATTATCATTACTATTAAAATTATAAATATCATCATTATCACTATTATTCATCAATATTGTTGTGGTTATTCCTTTTACTGCCATTTTTCATTACTATTATCATCATAGTTATCGTTATTATAATTTTTATTAAAATTATTATCGTAATTTTTATCATTATCATCAATGTATCCACCAATATACTGTTCAAGCAAAAGAAACATTGGTAGCAATAAAAAAATGTAACACATATTTTTTAAAACTACCCTTATCTTGTTCCAATATCGTTTTCGGTGTTAT
>NW_028234408.1:15991664-15999164 GCF_977035675.1 Penaeus japonicus
ATAGATATAGATAATTTGGTGTGTGTGTGTGTGTGTCTGTGTTTTGTGGGGGTGTGGGTATGTATATAGAACACACCCCACAAACAATATTAAGTTTATATTTTATAAATATATATATATATATATAATAATATATATTTATATAATATATATATTTATATATATATATTTATATATATATATTAGATATATGTATATTACAACACATTACATATTAATAGTATATAATATATAATATTTATATTATATATATATATAAATATTTTAAATGTATTTATAAAAAGTGGGGGGAATGTATAATAACATATATTATATAATTATATATATATATTTTATTATATATCTATATTTTATACATATGTAATATTATGTACACACACACACACATATATTAATATAATATATAAATAATATATATATATATATATATATATATATAGGGTTATATATATATATATAGATATATATATATATATTTTATATTATATATAATATATTTATATATATATATATTTAGATTTATATATATATATATAAGTTTTTAATATAATATATATATAATATATATATATATAAATTTATATCTTATATTATATATATATATATATATATTATATATTATATATAATATATATTTTGTATATATATACATATGTGTATAAATGTATATATATTTATATATATATATATAAATATATATATTATATATGCATAAATTATATAATATATTTTATAAATATATATATAATATATAAATATATAATGATAGATCAATTATATTTAATAATAGTTTATTTATATATATATTTTATATACATATAAATATATAATATATAATATATATATATATATAATATGTAAATAATGATATATTATAAATACATAATATATATTTATATATATATATATATATATATATATATAAAAATAAATATATAATGTAATATAATCGAAATATATATACATATATAATAATTATATATAATTATATATATTTATATTATAATACCTATATACATATATCATATATAGGGAATAATATAAAATAATATATATATTTAATATATATATAGATATATGTATACATACATAATTAAATATATATTAATGTATATATTTTATATATATATAAATATATAATAATATATAATATATATATATATAGGGATATAATAATATATTTAACAATATATATATATATTATATAAATATAGAATAAAATTTTATATAATATATAATATATGTAAAAATTTAATATAATTACATATATATAAAATAAATAAAATATATAATATATAAAAATATATATATATATATATAATATATATATATTGTATATATATATATATATATAAAATTAATATTATATATATAATATATAATATATATATATATATATATGCATTCATTATACATATATATATATATTATATATATATATATATATATATATATATATATATATCATACATAATTTTATATAATAATATTATAAAAAGATTTTATATTATATATTTTATATATTAATATATATATATATATATGCGTATATGTGTGTGTACAGAACACATATACGCAATGCATTTATATATGAATATATAGATAGACAGATAAATAGACAAAACATCACAGAGCGGTATGGTACTACCAGTTCATATTTATGAAAATGATTAAATTCAAAACTCTAGTTCCTAGCATCCATGCTGGGAACTAGAGTTTATAAAATATATATAAAATATATAATAATATATTTTTATATAAAATATAATATATATTATAAATATATAAATATATATAAGTATAAATATATATATATATAAAATATATATATATATATATATATAATATAAAATATATATATTATAAGTTTAAATATATATATATATATAGATAATTTATAATAATATATTAATATATATATAAATAATACAAAAAACACACACACATACACACACACACACACCCCACACACAAACACACACACACACAACACACACCACACACCACACCACCAAAAACACACACACACACACATATATATAATATATATTTTAATATAAAATATATATATATATATAAAATATATATATATACAAAAAATATATTATAAAATTATGAAAATAAAAAATATAAATGTATATATTTTATATATATTTATAATATATAAATATATATAAAATATATAAATATATGAACATATTTAAATAAAAATGTAATATATACATATATAATATATATATAATATATATTATTATTAGAATATATATATAATTATAAAAATTTAATAAAATATAATATATATAGATAATAATTTAAATTACATATATATACAATTAATATATAAATTTTTAAATTCTATATAAAATAATATATAAAATATTATAATATATTCATTTATTAGGTATGGGGTTGTTTTTGCCCTACGAATAGATTTTTTTCCCTACGAAAGCAATTTAGAATACAATCCAGTGCATGCCGAAAGCATCGCTAGCATGGACTTCAAATAGAATCTGTGTTTGAATGTCCAATCAACAAATTGTGAAAGGAAGTTAAATCCAACATGCACTGTAAACGGGATTCGTCTCGCTGTATAGAACATTACTGTAGAAGATTTACTTCGTACGATGCATTCTATATCCATTGGGATCTTAATACCTGGCTGATTTATATTCTCTCACTCTCTCTCTCTCTAAGAAAAGCATACATATATGTATATATATAATATAATATATTTATATAATATATATATATTTATAATATATATATTTAAATAAATATATATATATATATAAAAATATTTTATATATATATATATATATTGAGGGTGTGTGTGTGTGTGGGGTGGTTGGGGTTGTGTGTGTGTGAATATAAATAATATATATATAATATATAAATATTATATATATATAAAATATATAATGTATATATTATAATATATATATTATATATATTAGATATCTAAAAAAATATATATATATATATATTAATAATATATAGATAATATAATAAACAATATATGAATATTGTATAATACATTTTAAGGGATATAAATAAATAAATAAATATATATATATATATAATATATATAATATATATACATTAATATATAGATAAAATATTACTCACACACACACCCACACACACACAAACACACACACACACATATATAGATAAAATATATATTTATATAAAATATAATAGAAAATATATATTTATATATAATATATATTTATATATAATATATATATAATAATATTAATATATAATACATATAAGATAGTATTATAAATATACAAAATAAATATAATTTTTAATAAAATATAGATATAAATATTTAAATTTATAGTGTGTGTTTTGTGTGTGGGGGTGTGTGTGTGTGTGTGTGGGTGTGTTAGGGATATGTTTCTCTCTCTTTTTTTTCTCTCTCTCTCCCCTTTATATATAAATAAATATATAATTTTAAAATATTTATATTAATATAAAATATATTATAAATTAATATATATACAGATAGTATATTTGATAGTTATTATTGTGTGTTGTCTATGTGTGGGTGGTGTGTGGAAACATACCACACACACACACACACACACACATTCACACACAACACACACACACACACCACACATATATATATATATATATATATTATATATATATAATAAAGATATATAAAATATAAGGGAATGTATATATATATATTTATATATATATTATATATATATTTTGTAGTTTTTATATTCATCCCCATCTACTATATCAATATCTATAAAAAAACACACACACTACACTCTAAAACACACATACACAAAACACACACACACACACACACAACAAATTATATATTATTTATATATTATTATATATAATATATAAATATAAATAAAATAAATTCATAATATATGTTAATATAAATTTTTAATATATATATATATTATATATAAATATATTATAGGGATTTTAATAAAATAAATAAATATATAAATAAATATTTTGTATATATATTATTTATGTATACATTAATTTTAATATAAAATATATATTATATATATATATAATATATATATATGTATAATAATATATATATATAATTATATATATATTCATATTATATAATATATATATATAGTATAAATAATTTTTATATATTATATATATATATATTACATAAAACCCCACCCCACAACACACACAAACACACACCCCACACACCCACCACACACACCCACACACAACCACACACCAACACACACATATATATATATAATAAATATATAATATATAGATATATAATATATATATATATAGGACATATATAAATATATAAAAAAATATAAATGTTTTTATGTATTTATATATATATATATATTTATATATATATTATGAACATATAAATATATAAATATATAAATGTAATATAATAATAATATATAATATATATATATATATAAAGAGAGAGAGAGAAGAGAGAGAGGGGAGAGAGAGTGAGATGGGGGAGAGAAGAGAGAGGAGAGAGAGAAAGAGAGAGAAGTATATATATTTATAGAATTTATTATATATAATTATAATACATATTTTATATATATAATAGAAAATATATATATATATATAAAAACATTATAAATATTTTCATTTATATAGGGGGGTGGGTGTGGGTATGGGGTTTTTTATATATATATATACACTGAATGTAAATAAATTCATATCTTTCTTCGTCTAACACTGCTCACACCCATACATAATTCATGCATCATATATATACACGAACGGAAACATCGAGAGATATCACTCTCGTAAACTAATCCCTAACGCCTTAAAAGCCCTAAAGATATGGTGTGGGAACCCTTATCCAAAAATAACAGTGAAACACCCGAAGAACAAGAGGAACCCAAGCAGCTGGGAGATAGTCAGGTGTGCGAACCGCCGCTTCGTTCTCGGATGCCCGGAATCGCCACGTTATCAAACAGTATGGATATTTCTGCTTAATTATACGGCCAGTTTTCCGGGCTTCAGATAAGGATAATGAGCCTTAAGTTTCTTTCTATTGGACTTTTAGTGTGATAGTCCTATTCTGTGCGAAGAGGAGGGCTGGGAGGGAGGGGGGGGGGTGTGCAGAGGGGAGGCGGAACAAGGAAGGGGGAGATTATGTGGGAGGAAAGGGAGGAGGAAGTGATAGGAGAGTGGACCAGGAAGAGAGAGATAGAGAGAGGGGGGGAGGGGTAGGGCCAACTGGAAGAGGAAGGAAAAGAAAAAAGGAGCCGAGGAGCAGTAAGCGGCAGCCACGGTGATAATAGGCTCAACCCTGATTTTTCTTTGCTTCGAAGTAAATGGCGTTCGCTGATTATATTTCCCATGGGTTTGTGAAGGTGCTCTACCACAGGGTTTGTGTTTATTAGTAGCGTCGGCGCATTTATTTCTAGGGGATTTGGATAATTGTGTGTATATATTAAAATAATATACACACACAAAACACACACACCCCCAAATAAAAATATATATTTTATATAGAAAAATAATAATATATATATATATAATATATATATTAATATATTATGTATGTATGTATATATATATGTAAATATATATATTTATAAATTATTAATATAATATAATATAGTATAATAAATACATATGTACATATAAAAAACCCATAGATATAAAAAAATAAATTAATAAATATATATAATAATATATATATTTTTATATAATATATATAATATATATTATAAAAATATATATATATATATATATATATATATATATATTTATAATATAAAATATTATAGACGTGTATACAAAATATATATAATAAAATATATAATATATTTTACCTGTGTATATATATTATATAATTATATATATATATATGAATTATATATATATTTATATATATATATATATATATTATATATATAATATATATATATATATAATATACCTGTTATAATTAATATATAATATATATTAATTAATATATAATATAATATTTATATATATAATAAATTACATATAACATATAATAGATATATTAAATATTATATATATATATTATAAATTTTAAATTATTTGGGGGTGTGTGTGTTTGTGTTAAATATATATTTATATACTATTTTTTATTATATATATATATATATATAAATATATATATTTATAGATAAAATAATAAATAGTTAGATAAGACAAGATATAGATATAATATGTTGTAATATAAATATACTTATATAAGGAAAAAATATATATATAAAAAATATATATATATATATAGATATATAATATAATATCGAATAGATTAATAAATATTATATTAGATATATATATATATATATATTATTTATAAATATATGTTATATAGGGGTGTGTGGGGGGGTGGGTGTGGGGGCGGGGGTTACACACAAAACACACACACACACACACAAACCACACACCACACAACCAACACACACACACACAACACTCACACACACCACACAATTTATATTATATATAAAAATTATAAATATAAAATATACAATATGTAAATAAATAATTATATATATACATATATAATTGATAAAGATATATATATATATTTTTATATATAAATATTAATAATTTTTTCATTTATATACAGTGAAAAACAAGCAGTATGATACCAACTATTTCACACACCCATTTATCAGTTGTAGATGGACAAACATATCCAAAAATGTTTGCAATAGCACTGACATCCCCTAAACGTTATCAAACGTGCAGGGCCACTTACCTTTCATCCAACGCATGGAGAGCCTCTTTGCTTCGGTTCATTCTCTTACTGCCTTATCGAAGTAGCGAAGAGAGTTTATGATGATTTGAAAAGAAGAGAAAGAGGAATATGGAAAAGATGGTAGATACAAGGACGGGAAGAATGAGTATATAAATAGTGCATATAATGGTAAACACTTAACACACACCAATATAATCTACACAATGTTCGCGTGTGTGTTTGTGTATGTGTGTATGTGTTTGTTTGTGTGTGTGTGAATGTGTGCTATATAATTACTTAGAGTCTTTTTAGTTCCTTTCCGATGACCACAAGGGAAACAATGACACGAAAGATAATAGACCTTATTGTAGACATGATTTTCCGTGTTTTTTTCTTCTTTTTTCATTGTTGTGGTAATTCTCACTATTGGTGGCTCTATTAGCCCGCATATTTTATTTACCTTAGTATTTATTTCCTTATCACTTACACTGTGTATCGTCAAGACTCGGTATCCTGTAGAAAATAAATAAATAAATAAATACATAATCAGGTGTTCTTTCAGTAACATGTGGTAGGTTGAGCAGACCAGCAACATTACCATTCGGTTGATAGAGAAACCTTGATATACAAGCCCATACCTGCAAGTATAAAAACACTTACAAAATCATTAGCATGCAAACAAACATGCCTCTCAATGTCTAACTTCTACGTGTTATAACTGTATTGAACATCCGTATAGCAACATTTCCGATATAGTATAAGGCATAGAATTCTATTCC
>NW_028234408.1:16004164-16006664 GCF_977035675.1 Penaeus japonicus
AATTCTCACCAATACATTTGAGGATGAGTATGAAAGAAAAAATACACCTCTGGGAGCTGTGTTCGTCGACCTCACAGATGCATACGATGCAGTGTACCTAAGGGCCTCTCCTTCGTAAGGTGTTGCCCAAATATTGCGTAATAATACCCTGGTACAATTGTTGGAATCACTCCTTATCAATCGTCGATTTTAGGTGGAAATGGAAGGAAGGAGAGCAGGTAGTACACCCAAAATGATACGGGCTCCCACAGGGCCCCGTCCTGGCCCCGGTCTATTCAACATCTATACCAATGACCAGCCAGAGATACCCAAATTACATCCGCAGTGACAGATACGCAGACGACCTCTGAAATTAACCACCCAATCACACCCTCCTTCAGTGGTGATTGAAGGAAGGCTATCAAATGCTCTAACAACGCTTGCTACCTACTACAAAAAGTGGCACCCTTTAACGCTAATCCCAACAAAACCAAGGCACATGTGGCTTTCCACATCAATAACAGGGAAGCAAAATAGAAAGCTTCAAATACCTGGGGGCTGATACAGAGAACTGGAAACACCAACCAAACCCAGCAGTTTTTTGTTTTCCATGTGTTTTTTATGGGGGGGTCAACTCTAGACCGAAACACAGTCTCTTTATAAGAATTATCAACAAATTGAAAGGGAAGGAAATCTCGACAAGGAATAATAGCCTCAGAAGACTAGCCAACACCAGGCTGGGGAACAGACCCTAAAACACTAAGGCAGCAGTACTGGCACTTGCTACTCCACTGGTGAACTGTGCCCCAAGTAGGGCCAGATCATGCCACGCACACAGAGTCGATCCAAGAGTAAGAATATGAGCATGTCGGATAATCACAGGCACCATGTGGCCTAACCATTGCAGCATGCACAGGCTACAGGCATCCCACCACCAACATCCGACGAGAAACTATCAAATGATAGAACGTCATAAGCAGATGAATGACCCCGACACTCACTCCAGTCCATCAAGAAGTGAGGAGAAGGTTAAAGATCCCGCTATAGTTTCCTAAACTATTGAAGGTCCAGAGAAAAGCCAGGGAGCAGAAACAAAGGCTTGAACGCTGGCAGGAAGGGGAAATGCAGCTACTTAATGAGGCCCTGCCAGACTTGGTGAAACCTTGCACAGGGATCAACCTGAGCAAAGAGATTGGGGTAAGCTTATTTTATATTATATATATAGATATATATATATATTATATTATATTTATATATATATTTATATGTATATTATTTATATGTATATATATATATATATTTATATATTATATATATATATATTATATATATATTTATAGATATACTATTGGTATATATTTATATATATATTTATATATATATAGATATATATATTTGTATATATAAATTTATTTATATGTATTTTTTATATATATATATTAATATAATACATATTTTGTAATAGATTATATGTATATATATATAATATATATTTATATTATATATATATATATATATATATTAATATATACATATTTGTTATATTTTATGTATTTATATATATATTTATATATATGTGTGTATATATATATATATAAATATGTGTGTGTGTGTGTGTGTGTGTGTGTGTGTATGTGGTGTGTTGTATGGTATGGATGTCTTTTCAGAGCTATATGTATGTCTTATCTACTTTTCTCTCTTTCAGTACACACATACACACAACACGCACCACACACACACACACACACACACAACACATACATATATATATATTTATATATTATATATATATAATTATTTTATATATTTATTTATATATATATGTGTGTGTGTGTTTGTGTGTTATATATATATATTTATATTTATTTATTATACTATATATAATATTATATATATATATATATATATATATATAGATATTTTATGTACATATATATGTATGTGTATGTTTGTATGGGTGTGTGTGTGTATATGTATTTATATTTATATATATTTATATATATTTATATATATATATATATATATATATATATATACATATATATATACATATATTATACATATATTATATTATATTTATCTTTATATATATATATATATTGATTTATATATATATTTATATATATAATATCTATATTGATATATATGTATTTATATATATACTGTATATAAATATATATATGTATCTATGTATATATATATATATATATTATATATAAAATATATATTATATAATATAATATAAATATATATATATATATATATATTATTATTATATATATATATATTATATATACACACACGCACACACACAAAACATAGACACATTTACACACACACAACACACAACATTAATTTTTTATATTTTTGGGGTATTTATATTCTATATATATATAATATATATATTTATATATATTATATATGATTTTTTATTTATATAATACATATATATATATTATATATATTTATATATATATACTGTTACATTTATACATATCATATATCATTCGTTTATATACAT
>NW_028234408.1:16081664-16084164 GCF_977035675.1 Penaeus japonicus
GGGAGAGGGAGAGGGAGAGGGGGAGGGAGAGGGAGAGGGAGAGGGAGAGGGAGAGAGGGAGAGGGAGAGGGAGAGGGAGAGGAGAGGGGAGAGGAGAGGAGAGGGAGAGAGAGGAGAGGAGAGGAGAGGGAGAGAGAGGAGAGGGAGGGAGGGAGGAGAGAGAGAGAGAGAGAGAGAGAGAGAGAGAGAGAGAGAGAGAGAGAGAGAGAGAGAGAGAGAGAGAGAGAGACAGAGACAGAGAGAGAGAGAGAGAGAGTGAGAGAGTGAGAGAGAGAGATTGTTACAACGATGAACGTTACGAAATGGACTCTGGTTCAAGAGAAGCAAAAATATCTTCCCTGAAATGATTGCAGCATAAAGAGTCCGGGCAAACTTTCCTAATGGAAGCGTTTCTCTTATTTACAGAAGGAATGAGGTAAAATATTGAAGGCCAAGATTAAAAGTTCGGGATAAAAATCTTAAGGCTAACACTACCATTAAGGGGTTGGGCAAAAATCCTGGTCTTATTCCTTTTCGATTTAGGCGTTCCTTTTATGTTCTGCCTCTATTATTCTCCACTTTCAGTCTTTCAAAAAAAAAAAAAAAAAAAAACTCGAACGAGAAAGAGAGAGAAAGAAAGAAAAAAAAATGAAGCAGAGAAAGGGGAGAAAAGAAGTGTCGAGGATGTCTGAAGAATGAGGCAAAGATAGGAAGACTTTGTGTTAAGAGGAAAGGTTGTACAACAAAGGAAAGATCTTGGAAAAAAAAAAATCTGGGCGTGTGATTGTTCGTGGAATAAAACCAAGTGTGAGGACGAAAGTCATTAGCCGAGAAGAAAAAATAAAAAAGGAGTCAGTTTGTCAGAATTGTGTCCCAGCTTCCACACTCTAGTATCAATAAATGGGAGTCTCTCTAAGCTCACCTCCTTAAGGAAACCCTTTCCACCAGCTTGAAGATGATCTCTTGGCCTTCTCTCTTTTGGAAATCTGTGATCAGGTGGATTATTTATAAAGTGTCACATATACCTACATAGCCGCAGCCCATATCCAGTTTGTAAAGGAGAGAATCCCAATTTATTGTCTTCACACGGTTTTACAGACGCGTTAGTTATACAGTTTGGCCGTTCGCTTAATTGGTAAGAGACCTGAGTCTCGTAGACTCCGGACCTCCAAAACTGATATTTATGTATACGAATTTATGGCCAAGAGATCCGTCCTTTCTTATATATTCCTGACCAGTGGGATCCTTCCCAGGAATAGTATTGTTTTCTTCTCGGCAGCGAGATGCTAACTTAATCTTGATTAAACTTGGCATATGTATAGAGTTTTGCATATATATTTCTTTGTCTTCTTTTTATATTTCTTTATAGTTTGTCTTCATGAAAGAACATTATTTTCCAATTAAAGCACACTCCACTTTCTTCAACCAGGGGTTGATATTTCATGATATTACCAATGTGGTCATTGTGACTCCTTGACAATTGCTGTTTACTACGGCCTCCATCATCCCAGAGAAATATGGATAGGTCCCCTCACTCAAGGAGAAAATCATTGCTACTGCTGACACATGGTACTGCATACATCACAGTCTTCAACTCGTTAAACATAGCAGAACAGTAATAGCCTGTGTGCCTTAGGCAGACACTTCTCCTACTTCTGCACAGTGAATTTCACTCAGACTAGGCTACTAGCTAGTTACTCATTTCATACGCACGTTTGTGTGTGTGCTACAACTTTTCGAGGGAGAGAAGAAAGAAACCAAAACAGATCTATTTATTTCCAAAGAGAAGGAGAGAGAGAAAAAAAGGAGCTTACATAAATAGATGACATCAAATATGATAGACAGTCGGGTAGAAAAAGGAAATATTTACTGACACTTGACGAACATTGGACTTGGCAGAATTCCCCCAAACTCTTGAGACTTTTATGTCCTTTCAAGAATCCTCTGTTCTGGGGTCGATAGCGCAAAGGAATCAAATAAGACGGGCTCTTTTATACCCACAAGCCTACACACACGCGCGCACACTCATACATACAGAAAACTCATAAATACAGACACATAAATAATTCCACACTCATACCCAGGTGTCAACAGAATCACACATGCAGACGCACACACTAATACGTCCATGCACAACATAAAAGCAATTGTGCGTACTGTACACATCAACTATAAAATTAAGCATACGTACATAGTGAAGCGTTAGCGCACCATTTCGGAACTGATTTATAAGTCTACATCCTTTCTGTTTTCTTTGTTTTTCCTTCTTTCTTTTCATCTTCCGCTTTTTAAAATTCATCAGTGCTTCTGCTGAATCTTATGTAAGTGACAGGGATGGAAAACTGCACTCCAAAGAATTCTTTTTGGCTCGCTAACGATTTGTAAATAAAACATCGGAAATGAAGACGGTCGAGAGAGCATTTCCGTGTACTACTGATTTTTAAAAGGCGGTTGATAGAAATGAGATTTAGTCTGATATATGATAATAGAGAAGAGATTTGGTCTGATATATGATAGTAGA
>NW_028234408.1:16171664-16174164 GCF_977035675.1 Penaeus japonicus
CATCTCAGACGCTCAAGAGAAGTTCGGAGAGGCCCTCGCCCTCCTATTACTGTCGCAGGTGGACTGTTTAGCCGGCGCGAGTCCCCTGATGACCCTGCCTTTCCGACATGCGGGACTCGGGTGTCTCGTGTGTTAGCGCAATTTCGCCTGCAATTCCATCTTCCAATTTTGCGTCGGGCGAGGAGGAGCGTGTGTGTTCTCGGAGCTCGCCTTGCTTATTGTCAAGTGTCGCCATGATCGCGAGGAAGGTCGTGACGTCACAAGACAGTGTCAGCCGACACTGCAGTGCTGCTCTGTTCGTTCGTCTTAAATGTATTGTGCGCTGTGCCTAGCGTGGGTTTCTCTCTCTCTCTCTCTCTCTCTCTCTCTCTCTCTCTCTCTCTCTCTCTCTCTCTATATATATATATATATATATATATATATATATATTTAATATTATATATTTATTTTTTATATATATACATATTATATATAATATATATTATATATATATATATATATATATATTATTATATATATATATATATATATATATATATATATATATATATATATGTACAGTATATAAATATATAAACTAAAAACCAAATCGACTTCATTTGTTTCAGTCATAAGTGGATAAATTGCGTAAAAGACGCTAAAACTAGACCAAGTGCTGATTGCAACACTGACCACAAATTGCTAACAGCAGAGATTAAGTTTAGTTTTTAAAAATTACAACAATCACCTCACCCAATAAAGTTAATACGTTAACTGATGATTATAGAATTGAAGTAAACAACAGATTTGAATCACTATTAAGCTGTGACCTTGAAGAAAAAACTCCTAACGAATTATGGGAAGAAGGTAAAAAAATTCTTGTCAACAGAGCAAAGGAAAAACTCGCTAACCTGAAGAAAAAGAACACAGAATGGATAACAGATGAAATAATCCAAGAAGTCGAGAATAGAAGGAAGATGAAGGTAAAGGGAATAAACACACCTGTTGATACAGTTCTTTATAAAAAACAGAATGCCAAAATTCAAAGAATGATGAGAAAAGACAAAGAGAACTACATTAAAGAACAATGCAAAAAGGTTAAAAAAATCACATTACAAATTCACGCAGGACCTTTACCAAGGCGTATAGAACATCACAAAGAAATTCAAACCAACAGTGGACACAGTAAAGAATGATGATGGTATAATTCTCTGCGATGGCGAATAAATCAAGAAAAGATGGAAGGAATACTGTAGCAAACTCTATGCCAAAAGTTATGTCAGTCCAAATGCAAATGTAGCTTTTCTTACTTCACATCACAGAAATCCGGAACCAGCACCGCTTGGAAAAATTCCTGAAATTGACGAAATTACAGTTGAATTGATTAGAAATGCAGGAGAAAATGGTGAAAAGTTCTTTCACAAACTCATCTCAAAGATTTGGAGTGAGATAGAGTGTCCTGTTGACTGGCTAAACTCGATTTTCTGTGTCATTCCCAAAAAAGGTGACACTTTACACTGCTGTAATAACCGAACCATAGCTCTAATCAGCCACAGCAGTAAGATCCTTCTGAAAATCGTAGCTAATCGCATGAAACCCAAATTGAAAGTTGAAATTGCAGAAGAACTAGGTGGATTTAAACCAGGAACAGGCACACGAAATAAAAATTTAAACTTAAAAATGGTGATCGAAAAGAACAGGGAACATTCCAAAGATATCTACCTATGTTTTATCAACTATAACAAATCATTTGACATGGTTAGCCATGATGTATTATGGAATAACATGAAAGAAATGTGTTTCCCTGATCACATTATAATGTTAATAAAAGCAATGTATGATGAACAAAAGGCTACAGTACGAACAACATATGGTCTAACTGACTGTTTTGACGTTGATCAAGGTGTCCGACAAGGTTGTATCTTATCACCACATCTGTTCAATATTTATTCAGAATCCATTATGAGAAATGCCCTTGAAGAATACGAAGGGGGCATCTCAGTTGGTGGAAGAACTATAACAAATCTGAGATACGGTGATGATGTGGTGTTGATTGCAAACTCTTTAACAAAACTCCAAGATCTAGTGGAAAGAGTCAAAATTGAAAGTGAAAAGGTTGCACTATATCTAACCGTTAAGAAAACGAAGGTTCTGAAGGTTCTAAGACGCCAAACAGTGGACGAAGTAATTCAACACATTTGGGTCAATGGTGAAAAAGTAGAAAACGTAAACCAATTTACATACCTCGCTGCAGTTTTCACCAACAATTATGATGATACACCAGAAATCAAACGAAGACTAGCAATTGCAAGAAATGCTACTGTATCACTCACACAGATTTGGAAAGACAAGAACATATCCCATACAACAAAAAACGCTTGCTTTCATCTTTAGTGCTATCAATTGCAACATACGGACCAGAATGCTGGGTGTTAAAAGAATCAGACATCAAAATAATAAAGAGTTTCGAACTTTGGTGTTACCGCAGGGTTCTGCGTATCAGTTGGACAACAAAAACAAC
>NW_028234408.1:16211664-16214164 GCF_977035675.1 Penaeus japonicus
AAAATCTCAAAACTGGAAACTCTGCGAGGATTTTAGTCTTACGCCTCACCCTCCACCTCTCTCTCCTCCTTCAGGAACGTCTGCAATGACAAAGAAGACTCAAGGGAAGGGTTGACTCTGCTGAATATTCAGTGATCGTTTGGAGAGCCGTGACTCTGCTGAAGAAGGGGGTTGTTGTGCTGGGAAAGTCTGAAGTGCTAACCGTGCATGGTAATCTTGCAAAGTGGATGGGGAGGGGGTAAGGAGGTGGGGGGAGGGGGAAGGAAGGAAGGGAGGAAGGAAGGAAGTGGGTGGGAGGGGATAAGGGGGGAAAGAGGTGGGAGGGAGGGAGGGAGGGAGGGAAGGGGGTTGGAATGCTTTTGATGTCTCTGTTTCTCTGTGTGTTGTGTGTGGGCGTGTGTGTGTGTGTGTGTGTGTGTGTGTGTGTGTGTGTGTGTATGTGTGTGTGTGTGTGTGTATATATGTGTGTGTGTGTGTGTGCGGGTCTTGTTCTCCCTCTTTCTCAAATTCCCCACGACCCACCATCCTTATCCCACATCGTCTAGTTCCTCTTCTTTCTACCTCCTTTTCATCCCCTGTCCTCGTCTTCCTTCTCCTCCTATTTTCTTCCCCTTCCTATCCTCTTCTTCCTCCCTTTTTCTATCTTCCTCTCCTCCACTATTGTCATCCCCTCTCTATCGCGTCTTCCCACCATCTTCCTCCTTTTCTTGTTTTTCCTCTTTATTCTTCCATCTCCCTTATACATCTCTTCTCCTCCTCCTTCTCCTTTCCTCTTGTCCTCCACCCTTTATTCTGCTATTCCGAGCCTCGCGTTCTTTCCATCCTCACTCACTCGTTTCTGATTCAATTCTTGCTTATCTCTCTTTCTTCTCTTTTTATCTTCTTTCCTTCCCTATCCTCTTCTTCTTCCTTCCTTCCTCTTCTCTCTTCATGTTCTTCCCCCCTCTTTCCACTTTCTTCCATACGCCCCTCTCTATCTTTATCAGTTCTTGCTTCATTATCTCTCCCCTCTCTCTTATTTATCTCCATTTCTTCATCACCCTCTTATATCTCTTTCCCTTCGATCTTCTTCTTCGTTTCTCCATCCTCTTATTTTGGAATCGTAATGCATTTCATACATCGTTTTATTTCACAATTTCTATATACATTTTCCATCGCCCTCTCTTCCTCCGTGTCTATGTATCTTCCATCTTTATCAATCTTCCCTCTAACTCTCCTCATCCAGTTTTGTGTCAGCCGTTACAGCGAAAGGACGTGTTTTTACCTGCTGTGACCTAGTGTGACCTTTAACGCCCTGATCACTCAGTCAATTGAGTCTATAAATACTTACGGTCGCGATCATATCATATCTACAATGATTGAAAGTGACTTAAAAGCAAAAACGATTAATTAAGGAATTCACAGCAGATAAATAATCAGGTGTTTAAGGAATCTCTGCGGTCTCTATATTGACCATATCCTTTGCAAATAAGTGAGCGACGTTTTGGCTGATGACCTGGCCTCAGGACACCTGTTTAAACACTGTCTTCTCCGCCGTTTTTTTTTTTTTATGTTCTGACTGAAATGGACATCTCGGTATGTGATACGGACACACACAATGAGAGAAAAAAAGAGAAAGCAAAGAGACAATTAAGTAACGGGTTCCATAGAAAATTGATATCGCCAATGCATATCTATGCGTTGGCATATTCTTTGTCAAAAAATGATGCGAAGACAGTGCGCACGCATGGAAGCAACCAAATACCGACGTGGGTGTCTCAAGTCTTAAAGATGGCACCTTTTAACAAAACTAAAGGAGCCCTAGAATTTAAACTAGGTCGTTATAGTGTACGGTGCAATAACGAATGAATTCTCATACACATACTACGACTAGAGCAGCAGGAGAAATGCTTGAAAAAAGCAGAGTGTATGGCAAAGGGCGTGCACTAACTTCGTTGTATTCGATGTTCCTAGTGAAATTGAATTCAGTGAGATTACAGATTACAGTGATAACATTACATGTCAACCGTGTTAGAATTAATGGTATGCTGGTACAGCGACTCATCACGAACATGAGAAAATTCCTTAGACATCAAAATTGTTGAAGGCATGGCATCCTTCAGGCGTGCTGTCTTTAAAATACTTGCTCCATTTTGCTCCAACTGCTCTAAATGGGGACACGGGGCACGCACCTGTCCTCGCGAGCAGCCACGATGCTGTTATTGCCCGGCTGCTCACGCAAGCAAGGAATGCGCCGAATAAATTCTCACAGGGTAATCATATACCAAGGAAATGTGTCAATTGTAGACTTGAACATAATGCAAATTCTTCATTATGTGTTTATTTTCCGAAAGATAGAAAAAAAATGATTAAAGAAACAACACGGAACAGCTTCTCCTATCCTCGCGCGACGCTGACCTCATGTACACTATATACCCCCTCTTCGCCTGATCAATCGTACGAATATCGGCGACATATCCCCCAAAACTTGGGAAAAATAAGTGGCCAAACATACTGGCCC
>NW_028234408.1:16236257-16238757 GCF_977035675.1 Penaeus japonicus
CACACACATATACATATACATATACATGCACAGACACACACACAGTATCAGTTCATTCGATCAAACATTAGCTTGACATAAAAATAAATGACTGTTTTATTCACATATAAGAGAAGGAACGTCAGATCATTGGAGAAACAACTGATTAATTGATAAATCATCAAATAATCACGACATGAGAATTTTAGAATCTCTTTGGATTGAAAATGTCTTTGATTTGAACTGAAGCAGACGTGGGGCTGGGGTGGGAGGCGTAGGCTGTGTTGATGTTGTGAGTGGTGGTGGCTGTGGCAATGCAGAGGTCATGCGGTACATGGCAGATTCAAATTGGGGAATCTCTATTATAGTTTTGAATAGAAGGGTTTGCTTTTGTGTGTGTGTGTGTGTATGTGTGTGTGTGAGTGTGTATGTGTGTGTGTGTGTGTGTATGTGTGTGTGCATATAGATACATCCATTCATGCATAAATATTCACACACACACATACACGCACGCACGCACAAATAAAGGCTCACACACGCATAAAAGAGGCCGAGAAAACAAGAGACAAACAGAAAGAAAAGGAAGCAAAGAAAATCAATCAGATTCATTCCCTCCTCTTTCCATCTTATGCCTCTTTTCATTTCTCCTTTTCTCATTTCTTCTCTTTATATTCCCTTCCCTAACCTACGTAAAAAAGGGGAAGAGATGATAATATCAGTTCTTCTTCAACTCTTTCTTCTTAAATTGTTTTTAAGATCCCACCGACTTCACTGCGTCTTAAAAAATAATCCCGTGGAAGATATCTTTTTGAAAAGTTAAGAGCCTTTTTTCCTCTTTTTTTTCTTTTTTACTCTATTTCTTCTTTTCTTTCATTCTTTTTTCTTCCTATTTCTTGGAAGAAGAATGTACGCACTTCATTCAGTGAACTAGTAGTGGGGGTGGGGGAGGGGGAAAGGGAGGGGTGTGTGTGGGGGGGGGGGTGCGTCGCTCACTTCTGGTCAGCCGTAAATCCCTTTTCTTAACTTTGAGAAAATCTACTTAAGGCTTTCCTCCTTGATGCCATTTTAGGGAGGAAAAGTTAGGAGCGAAACGCCAGGTAGTTAAGGATTGTCCTTTGAGATTTGCATGTTGAGGGTATTGCTATGTCGGACTAAAAATAGGATATTCTTTAATCGCTATGAGTTTCAATTCTTTGTAAACATAAATCCATGTACATACCCATCTTTATACATATAAATAAGCATATATAAATGCATACATATATATATATATATATAGAATATTATATATATATATTAATATCTATATATATATACGCATATATATATATAATATATATATATATACTATAATATATTAATAATATCTTATTATATATATATATATATATTGTATATGTCATATTTATAAGTATATATATATATATATATATATATATATATATATATATATATATATATATATATATATATATTGAATCATTATGCATTATAAAAATATAAATATCTATATATATATATATATAATATAATATGGTAATGTATATATATATATATATATATATATATATATATATATATATATATATATATATTCCATTAAGTAAAAGAAAAAAAAATGTTTTGATAAAAATAGCGAACTTCATCACTTGAAAAGCTGTTCATAACCAATAGAATGCACTAAACAAAAGCGCAGTTTCTAAATACACATATATAAGCTGTTGATCAGAAACAACTAAAACCAAAGAACGAACCATACGCATGTAGAACCAACTAACAATTTACAAACACACAGAACCACAGAAGGGATCATTACCGCACAAACAACGTGATGCTAGTGAACAGACAAACTTAAATAATTGTCCATAAACACATAATGATATTTACACGTAGCTATCGGTAAATCTACTCACAAACAATAACAAACCATAGACCGGATCATAAACCAACAAACATAAACACGCAGGACTCAAGAATAAACCATAAACACAGAAACGAAGCGTATGACATAAACACAAAAGCAATGAACATAGTCAACATAGAGAACCAAAACAAGAAATGTAATCAAACTAAAACATTGAAAGAATGAAAAATACAGAAAGATACAGAACCAAAAGGCTGTCTATAAGAAAAAAAAAGAAAAAGAAAAAAGAAAGAAAGAAAGAAAGAGAGAGAGAAAAAAGAAAAAGAAAAAAGAAAGAAAGAAAGAAAGAGAGAGAGAAAAAAAAAAAAAAACACGTAGCTATGTTTATACACATTCACAACCAAAGTGCGGTTCATGAACACACGGAACTAACGTTCATATCGAAGAAAAAAACATCAAAGGTAATATTTACACACATAACCGTCACAAGAAAAACAGTGAGTTTCAACAAACAAACACACTAAATAGCAATCTAGAACCTTACCCTTAACCCCCCCCCCCACCCCACCCCACCAGCACAACGCCCTCCCCCACCCACCCAGCCCCCCCCAAAAAAAAAGAGAGAGAAAAAAAAAATAAAAGAATCATAGCCGCACA
>NW_028234408.1:16268757-16283757 GCF_977035675.1 Penaeus japonicus
TGTTTGGTTATTTACTCCATATACTATACTTACCCGCCTACCCCCCAACATAGAAAGATTTATATATATAGAGATTTTTATATTTTTATTCGTTTTTAGTGTTTTTTATATATATTATAATTATATATTTTTATGAGATGTGATATTTATATATATTTATATATATAATTTGTATTTATATATATATATATACTATATGTATTATATATTGTAATATTATATATATATATATATATAAATATATTATATATAAATATATATATATGTATATATAATATATATATATATATATATATATTATATATATATATTATATTTTATATATATGAATATCTTATGCACACACACACACACACACTCACACTCACACACACACACAACACACACACGCACACACACATACACGCACACACACACACACAAACACACACAACACACACACACACACACACACATCACACAACAACACACACACACACACACACACTACACACACACTCACACAACACACACATACTAATATATATTTTTATATATATAGTTAATTATATTATAAAATATATATTAGATATATATAACATATATATATATTATATATAGTATATATATTTATATATATATAAATGTATATATACATATATATACATATATATATATATATATATATATATTATATATATATTTATGAATATTTTATATATAGATTATGTACACATTAATACATATCTATATATATCTATCTATATATATATATATATATATATATATTATATAGTATATATATTATATATTATGTACATTAGTTATTTATATATATAGATTATATATATTTATGTATATTATATATATATATATATTTAAAGTATATACATAGATATAATTTATATATATATATTTATATATATATATGTTGAGGTATATATTATATTGTTATATTATATTAGGTAATATATATAGAATAAATATATATATTATAATATATATATATATAATATATATATATATTTAGTATATAAATATACTTTATGTTCATCGAATATATACATATATACACACATAGACAGGATTACAGCCAGCATTAGCACTCTTCTTGTCTTCTCTCTCTCCCACTCCTCGTCACACGGCGGCATACCTTACACATATCACACAGATATCGTATAAATGTATATATGATATGATAGTTATATATATTATATATTAGTATTTTAATAACATATATAAATATATGTGAGTGTGTTGTGTGGTGTGTGAGTGTGTGTGTGGTGTGAGTGTAGAAAGACTATATCCTAGATTAGAAACTTATATGCAGAATACGCATATACACATACAAACACAGTTTATATATATAACATACACACACACACACACACACACACACACCACAAGCACCCTCACACACACCCACCACACATATACTTATATTATAGTTAAGCTATATAAGGTATATATAAAAATATTATAAATATATATAGTTATCTCTAGAATATATATATGTATGATATTTAGCAGTATATATATAATAATTATAGTACTTAAATATAAAAATTATATCTTATAGGTAAATATATAAATACATATCATATTTATAGCTATTTATCGTATATATAAAGTCCTTTAGCATATAATCTAAATATATTGTAAATATAAATATATAGTTATTAGAAATAGTATATATATATATAATATATAAAAATATATATGTATATATAATTTAAATATTGAATAAATATATTAAAAACAAAATAATATATAGTTATATATAATAGTGGCTGATAAGGTGTGATTTGATATAGTATGTTTCGTAGTTATATTATATATGATACTTATAGTACCATATTTATAAATATAATTAGATATACTTATATGAGTATATATAGTATTATATGACATATATATATATCGTATATAGTATTATATTTATCTTCAGTATATAAAATATTAGTATATAATTAGATGACAGTTTATACTCATACACACATCACATCTGACACTATCACACAACGATACACACAAGGTACATTACACACAGCATTATCACACTACACAAGTGACATGTATATAACTATAGAGAAATTTATTATATATAAATATACATATATATAATCTATAGATATATATATATATATATATATATAGTAATCTTATAATATATATATAAATCTATAATATATATATATAAGTAACTATATAGTTCAGACGGAGCATTAAGATATATTAAATATATAGTACCTGAAGGGATATATATATGAAATGTATATTATCTATATTCAATATATAAATTATAGTATATCTATTATATCTATAAATATTATATGTTGTTTTGTGATGTATGTGTGGTGTTGTTAGTTGATATAGATATCACAAGCCACACAGGCAGAAATGGACCACACACACACAACACAACAAACCTAATGTGGCTACCGCTGCACAACACACCACACACACCCACACAAAATGCAAGCACACACCACAGTCCCGAACACACACACACGACACACACACAAGATCGCTCAGACACAAGATCGCATCACGACAGTCATACAAACACACACACACACACTGCACACAACCCACACACATCCGAACTGATCTACACACATAGATCAGAGAAAGCAGTGGCATCTACAGTAATATATATATGTATATATTAGTTAATATATATATATATATATATATATATATATAGGTGATATATAAATATAATGAGCAGTGACGTATATGTATTAGGTAATAGGTATCATTAGGTACACGACTTATACGACTACGACATCAGGACACACAGCTTAGCACAGAACAGATATAGGATATCATATAAGTATGTATACGTATTATATATCATATATATATATAGTTTAAATATATATATGAAGATAGATAAAATATATAGAGGATATATAATTATATATTTATGATAGTATGTCTAGTTTTATATAGTATTAAGTATAAATATAGATATGTATATATAGATGTATAAATCTAGATATATGGTATATATAATATAGGTAGTTGATTATATTATGATATTAGTTGATGCTATAGTGTATATATGTATAAATATATAAATATATATATATATATATAATATATTATATATATATTGTATAATATAATTATATTATGAAGTGCGTATATAGTTATAATATTATATTATATACATATATATATATTAGTACATTATATTATAGTGTTATAGTTAACATACATATATATATTATATTCATGTACCCATAACACATCACAACAACAACATCACACACACAGATATATAATATATATATTATAATATATAAATAATATAATATATATATATAGATATATATATATATATATATATAAATATATATATATATTATTTATATATATATAATATATATATATTATCTATATTTAATATATATATAGTAAATAATTATAGATATATATATATGTATATATAATGTATATATATATATATATAAATATATATATATATACATATATTCTATATAATATATGATATATAATATATATATATATATATATATATAATATATAAGTATATATATGAATGTATATTATGTAGAACATATAAACATATATAAATGCACATATATATATATACTATATATATATTTAAATAAAATATATATATTATGTATAATATGATGTACATACTAATATTTATATAATATAATATATAATATATATATATAACTAAATAAGATTATATTATAACATATATATACGTGTAAACTATATAGAATATAGAATAATATAATATATATATATAAATATATGTATATAAATATAATATAGCATACATTATATATATAATATATATATATATATATATTAATCAGCTAATACTATATAATATATAATGTATTTTGTGTTTTGTGTGTGGTGTGTGTGTGTGGAAGTGTGTGTATGCGTGTGTTGATGTGTGCCCAGTGTGTGAAACTACAAATATGCTATATATATCATAAAGCGTATCTAATAAAAAACAATTATCAAATCATATAAATATATACTCACACTACTATATATATAATATTTATACACAATAAATAAATATATATATATTAATATATATTCACTATATAACTCATTATACCAAAATATAATATATAAATATATCTTTATCATCAAATATCTACTCACAATATTATATATATTAAAATATGATATATATAAATTATATATGTCTCTCTACACACACACCACCCCCCCCAACACTCCACACACACACAACAACTCTCCACAAATCAATACTAGATATATAATAATAATATATATACCCACTTATAACAAAACTTTAACTATATATAAATATATATAACTCATAAACTATAACAAAAATATAACTATATATATATATATATTATATATCAGTATATCATTATAGAACACTTATATATAACCAATATATATAAAACTATATATATATATATAATATATATGAATATCTATATAATGTAACTAATATAATATAACTAATAACAATATATATATATATTTAAATATATATAGCATATAAATGATATATACTTGTGTGTGCGTGTGTGTGTGTGTGTGTATTTATAATCGATATCTTTCTAGCCCTATGAATATGGTATCATAAAAATGATATATTGACTGGGTAGGTTTAACAATAAATCAATAGAAGAGATTTACGCCCTAAAATTGCTAAATCTTAGAAAAAAAAACCCTAATATAATGGCTTTTTGATTTGATACAATGAATATCTCAACTCTGTACACAACTCATGTGTATTGATGACTATTGTTTTGGTTTTTACTATATTCTTCTTCTGCCACAATCGCGAAACACTATGCCTTATAGTCCAATCACATTTTAAACTATGGTTAGTGTTAAGAGCTCATGGCAAACAATGATATAACAATAACAATAACAATTTGCAAATGAACCAACAATGTATAGATATTACCCTCCTATAAACCATTAAAGATAATGATATGATAAAATCCTTCTTTCATATAATTGATTTTTATTTTCATTATTATTATCTTTTCTTTTTTTTTTTTTTTTTTTTTTTTATTTTATTAAATCTATTAATTTATTATATTTAATATTTATTCCCTTAATCCCTAAAAAACACATATTTCGACGTTAAATAATTTTTTTATACAATACACAAACCAAACAAAATCATTTTTCTTTTTTTTTTTCTTTTTTTGTTTTTTTTCTTTTTTAATTTTTTTTTTTTTCAACTTTTTTAATGATCCTTCTTCAAGGAATCCCTATTATACACGCCCAGCCGCCCTCCTCTAGGGAGTGATTATAACCCCGTAGGATGAGGTGCCGCCGACAGTTGAATGGAGTGAGCTAAGATTGGACACCTAATGGCATAGCGGCATTGGAGAAGCTACATTATGAATAAATCAGATTCATATATGACATTCCCCATGCGGATGGGCGAAAATAAAAAATTTTCCGTAAGTTTGTGCTTAAGCGGATAGGGTCAGAATGTATACATATCTCAGATTGCATTGTAAAAATGTAGATGAATTGATAAGCATCTGTCTGTAAGAATATGTTAAGTATACATACATACATACATACATACATACCAAATATATATATAGTAATATATAAATAAATATATTATATATATATATAGTACATAATATATATATAATATATATATATATATATATATACATATTAATAATATATAACTATATATATTCTATATATCATATATTATTATGTTTTATCAGTATATATATTTAACTATATATATACTATCAATATATATATATATATATATATATATAATATGTGGTGGTGTATATATATAATATTATTATAAAATATAACTATTATATAAATATATGATATCTATCTAAATATATAATATATAATATATATATATATATATATATATGAAATATTTTATTATATATACATATATATCTATCAATAAAGTATATATATATATATATATATTATTACTATATAATATATATCTCATATTGAATTGAATATGTATGTATATATATAAATATCATAAATATATCATATCTATATATACATATATAATATACATACTATACTATAATATATATATATTATATATAAACATATATATATTTAGGATATCATAACATATATATATATATATATATATATCTTAAAAATATATATAATATAACATCTGCCGTATAATAATGTATATGTATAAATATATATATATATTATATATATACATATATCTCAATACGATATATCTCTAATTATTATATATTATATATACTACCGATATATAACATATAAACTATACACACACCAAGAATGTGTGTTGTAATATATATATATAATATATATATATATACAATATATCATATATAATCATATGTACATCATATGTAATAACTAAAATACACACACACACACTCAACACACAATCACACAAATACACAACACAACACCACCTCTAACAATATATTAGTATATATATAAGACAAAAATATATAACTTTTTCATTATATATATTAAAAAAATATATATATATATAAGTAATTAACCTAGACACCCCAAACAAACACACACCCAGACACACAAAAAAACACTACACACACACACACACAAACACTACACCACACACAAACACACACACACATAGAATTCGTTATATATAATAACTACTCTATATAATAGTAGTATATATATATATAATATAATATATATCTATATATATATTAAAGTAACTTGTATATATATATCATATATATATATATATACATTTATATATATAAATTATATATATAATATATATATATACATATATATATAACGTTGCCGCATTAGTATATTAGATATATATATTATTAATTCTTATATATATATATATTTGATATATAGGTATAATACGTCATATAATATTATATCTATATAAATAATAATTTCCCTGTAGACCCATATAATTGCGGCTTTTCACCTCAATCGCTTACGACACCCAGATACCAAAATAAGCAATTCACACACACTACATACACCGCCGCGCGCGCGCCGCATAACTCCGAGAGAACCGGTACAAAAGTTCTCCTAGCCTTTGGCTCACTCACGCAATTCCAATCGCCATCCAATATAATGTTCTATCATTTTCACCATAAATAAGTCAATATACCTAAGTTCACTGCTACAACTGTCTCACTTATCCCAATATCATTCTCATTTATATCGTTCTTATTTTTCTTTTCTTTTTTTATTATTTTGTCTCGTACAATTTTCATTTCAATATTTCAAGCCTTTGGGGCCATATCCTTCCCTCCTGACGGCAAAAAGATCGCTTTTCCCTCGACACATTTTCGCCTTATTTTCTTCACGTTACATTTTCCGAACTCTCTATTACTCCCACTGTCACCTTCTCTCTCTCTTTCACTCTCACTCTCTCTTTCTCTCTCTCTCTCTCTCTCTATCTCTCTCTCTCTCTATCTCTCTCTCTCTCTTTCCCCCCTCTCTCTCTCTATTTCTTCTATCTATAACCACACGTATACTCCACTTTCACTTCACAAACTTTTTTCCTTCTCCCCTCTCCTCACTCTCTCTCTCACTTTTCCATCCCTCTCTCTCACCTCTCTCTTCTTCTCATCACGTCACTCTCTCTCTCTCTCTCTCTCTATCTATCTATCTATCTATCTCTGTCTGTCTTGTCTCTCCCTCTTAACCGCAAAAGCAACGAAAGCGAGGAGGCGGCGATACCCGAACACCCAGGCAGCATCCAGAGGACAGAGGCTGAAAGAGCTTATGATATCGTTTTCACATTAGACGCGCAGCGGAAGACGGCCCCCAACCACATCTCCCTACCGACAGCCTGCATATACACCCCCAAATCCCATCGCTACGGCCTCGGGCCATGCAACCAAAGGCATCCGTACGAGCACACCGAAGGCGTTTTTCCTGAGTTTCCAAACCTGTGCCCGACGGAGAACCGGCCTTAAAGAAGACGTAGCCCGGTATTGTATCCTGTTCCCCGGAGGTAAAAGACTGTCAAACGGAGCGAGGAACTTTTAGATAGAGAGAGAGAGAGAGAGAGAGAGAGAGAGAGACTGGGCTGTTATAGTAATAAAATGTTGGGTCGTTCCTTTAGTCCTTTTTATACTAATAGAAAAGCCATTTTCTATAGGCTATTCAAGAGAGCTATTTAGGGACAGTAATAAAGTATATTGATAGAAAGATACTAGGGGAAAAGCTTTCTTTGTGTGGCAGGCTAAACGTATTTTATGTTCATTTTGAAAATCCAGGCTGAGAGAAAATACCGCCTACCCATTTTCTTTTTTCTTTTTTCTCATTAACATAGGACTTCTTTTATATACTTTTCTTCTGCAATCTAGTTTTGTAATTTCTTTTTTTTTTCTCTCTCTCGTGCATTTACATACCTACCATATCGCCTTTCACAGAGAGTCTGAATCCCCCCCCCCTTATTCTTGTTATTTTATCTTGCATTTGTTATCTTTGGTGAAAAAAAAAAAATCTGCAGTAGGGCTTTTGTTCACCAAAGCTTAATAACCTCTCTTTTCCTCTCCCACTCTCTCTTTCTCTCTTTTCCGATACTGCCTCTCTCCCTCTTTCTCATCTACAATGTGTTTTAACTTCAGAAGATCTTAATACATTACTTTTATCTCTCTCTCTCTCTCTCTCTCTCAGACACTACTCTCGCCGCTCTCTCTCCTTCTCTCTCTCAATCATCTCCTCTCTACTCATCTTAGCATTCTCTCTCTTCTCACTCCTTTCTCTCTCTCAAACTCTCTCAACTCACTCTCGCACTCACCTCTCCTCTCTCTCTCTCGCTCGCTCTCCCTCTAACTCTCTCCTCTCTCTCTCCATCTCCTTCCCCTCCTCATCTCTATCTCTCTCTCTCCTATCTCTCACTCTCTCTATTCTCTCCTACTTCTCATCTCCTCTCCTCTCACTCACTCAACTATCTCCCTCTCCGGGGGCTAATACTCTTTCTCGCTTCTCCCACTCTCCCTCTTTCCCTCCCTCTCCCCCCATCCCGCTCTTTCTCTATCTCTCTTCCTTTCACAATGAAGATTTTCATTATCACTTCATCATGGCTTCCACGGCATCCTAATGTAGAAACAATCCCCCCCCCCCCCTTAAAAAAGGACACATTCTTCTCATTCCAACGCTTCCCTTTGTTTCCATGGCTGCCTCTTTGCCCGGAGGATATATTTGCCTTAAAGGTAGATCTTTTCTTATCTTATTTTTTCTACCCCTTCAACGGATATCCTCTTTGTGATGTGATATTTCTTTGTTTTTCTTTCTTTCTTTCTTTTTGGGTATTTTTTTCGGCCATTTTTTTTTTCTTCTTCTTCTTCTTCTTCTTCTTCTTTTCTTCTTTTCTCTGTCTGTATGTCTTTCTCGCTTTTCTTCACTGTCTGGTTATCTCAATCTCAATCTCTCTTTTTTTTCTCTCTCTCGCTTTCCCTCTTTCTCTTCATTTTTCTCTTTTTCTTCCTTTCTCTCTCTCTCTCTCTCTCTCTCTCTATCGTCGTCTCTCGTCTCTCTCTCGTCTTCTCACACTCGTCGACCTCTCCTCTCTCTCACTCTCTCTCTCTCTACTCTCAACTCCTCTCATCTCTCTCCCACTTCTCTTCTACTCTCACTCACTTCACTATTCATCTATTTTCGTTTTTCTCCACATTTAATTTTTTTTATTTTTTTACGTATCCTCCCCTATTTCAGTCTAATCATCTTTTCATTTATAGTTCTACTTTCCTCCTCCCCTTTATATTTGCTCTATTTCTTTCTCTTCGTTTTTTTAGAATTATGATTCTGCCTCTTTTTCTGTTCCATTTCTGGCATCGGACATAATTATCCTAATATACTTTTCCCTCTCCTCTGAAGTATCAAGTGTCATCTTCAAAGATATTATGTAATAAAACTACAATAGTCGCAAAGAAAAAAAAAAGGAATAAATGCAATTAAATCAAATGTAGCTATTCAATCAACTACATCTTTAAATTAGAATGATTTTGCACTTCGCTGATTGATATAGATTTCTTCATTTATTCATTTCAATTGGAGTAATAATTTTATTTTCATTGATTGATGATAGAAATTATCATTATAATTATTTTAGATACCAGATTATTCACCAAAATAGGTTTAGTTCAAAATCCTAAACACAGATGGCACCACTCTCTCCTAGTACCAGAAGGAAAGAAATCCCTAAAGGGAATCCATCCACTGTCTCCATCAAGCAGTAGCCTCAGAGAGCACAGACATACAGCAAGATGACGACCTCTAAAGTACCGGGGTGTTAGAATAGATCTAACACATATGGGAACAAGGAGTAAACCAGACCAGAGTAACGTGCCCATGCTGACCCTGATAGCCAGATGGTATGCTTTGTGCAGAACATAGCCATACATACATGTATATATACAAATGTATATATATATTATCATATAAAATTATCATATATATATAATATATATAGATAAAATTAGATAGATAGATAGATAGTAAAGATAGATAGATAGATAGATATATAAAATTATATAGATAGATAATAGACAGATAAATAGATAAAGAAGATAAATAAATAGGGGATATAGGGGTAGATATATATATATATTTTATATATATATATATATATATATAGCATATAGATAGATAGATAGATAGATAGATAATATAGATATACATATCTTAATATATATATATATATATATATAATATATATATATACTAATATATATAAGCGCTATATATAGCATATATTATATGATATATAATATATGTAAATATATATATATGATATATATATATATAATATTCTAATATACATATAATATATATTATAAATTATATATTTATATATTTATATATATATATACTGTATATATAATAAATATATATATCATGAATATATATAAATCATTACAAATATTAATGCCAATACATAATATATATATATAGTAACATATATATATATATTATATATATATATATATTACATATATTATATATATATATAGTAAATATAATCGTTATATAAGCATATATATATATATATATATAATATATATAATACATAATATAGGGAGGATATTATACATATATATATAATATATATATATATATATAATATATATATATATATATATATATATATTATAATATAATAAATAAAATATACATATATATATATATATATATATATATATATATATATATATATATAATATATATATATATATATATATGGTTAAAATATACATATATATATATATATTAATATAATATAAATTTATTTTATTTATACATAATATATATATATATATATATATATATATATATATAGTATTTAATATTTATAAATATATATGTTTTGTTGGTTGTGTGGTTGTTGTGTCTTGTGTGTTTGGGTGTGTTTTGTTGTGGGTTGTGGTGTGGTGGTATATATATAAATATTGAAAGTATATAATAGATATATATATATATCGTATATATATATATATATTTATATATCGTATATATACTATAATATTATATATGTATGCGATATATGTGTTAGTGAGTTTATGTATATATGTTCAAGTGTATACGTATTGTAATACATAAAACTATATCTAATAATATAAATATATAAATATATATATATATATATATTTTATAACTATATTACTGTAGCTTTTGATTATATATTTATATATATATTTAACCCCCAACCATTTATAAATTAGGAGACACCATATCAGCACACACACACACCTCACCACACACACCCCCACCGTTCGACACCCACTTACGACACACACACGTAACATATATCATATATATATATAATATACTATAAAAAACAAACGTATAGTATATATATAATATATATATATGCGTCAAGTGTATAGTCAGTATATATATAGATATAGTATATATAATATATATATATCATAGTATATATATATATATATAATATATGATAGTATTAAAAAATAATATATATATAATAGTATATATAATATATTATATATATATATAATTGGTATATATATATTTCCGTATATATATAATATATATATATAATATAATATCAATATATAATATATATATGGTGTGTTTTTGTTGTGTGTTGTTTTTGGTGTTTGTGTTGTCTGTGTGTGTTTGTTTTGGCTGGTTTGTTTGTTTGTTGTGGTTGGTTGTTGTTGTGATGTTGTGTCGTGTGTGTGTTTTGTTCTGTTTATGTGTGTTGTGCTGTGTTGTGTTTAGTGTTGTGTGTCGTAATATGTGATATATAATATATATAATGATATTAATATATATATAGCTGATATATATATATATAATATATTATATATAAATACATATATACATATATATACCACACACGGCTCGAGGCACGGACACACACACATATATATATACACCAGTATACATATATATATAATATATTTATATATATATGCCGCCATATATACATATATAATATATGTATAATATATTATTATATATTAAAATTTTATGTATTTATACATATATATATATATACGTACTTCAGTTAATATATATATATATATATAATATATATAATATCATATATATGATATGTAATAATATAATATATATAGTATATATATATATATATATATATATATATATATATATATATAGATGGTGTTAATGGGTAACATACAAAAAAGCATACATATACTATATATAATTTAGTATATTATATATATATATATATATATATGTATAATATATTGAATAATTAATATATATATAATATATATATATATATATATGTATATATTATATATATATATAATATATATACTATGTATATATATATATATATATATATATATATACATATTACAGTGTACATATATACATATAAAATAACATGTATGTATATATATATATATAATAAATATATATAAAATATATATATATATGATATATATTATATATATATATCTAAATACACACAACACACACACACATCTTTATATATAGATTAATATAATATATATATATATATCATAGTATCTATATCAATATATATAATGGTATCTTTAGAATATATATATAGTATGATAATATATATTTAGCGATATATATAGTAATTCTATAACTCGAATCATTTATATATGATTGTGTGTGTGTGGGATTGTTTGTGTGTGTGTGGTGTATGTGTGTTTTTTGTTGTTGGTGGTGTGTAAGTATTCTTGGTGTTGTTTATATATCATATTATAATATATATAGGTATATATATATATAGCGGCAACTACAGTAATAATCTAGAAAATTATATATATAATATATATTATATTATGTAATATAATATTGTATATATATATGATATGTAATATTATATATATATTTAATAATATATATGATTATTATATATATATATATATAAGCGATATATATCTTAAATTATTATATGTATATATATTAGTATGGTGGGTGTTGTGTTTGTGTGTGTGTGTAGATATGTGTTGGTCAGAATTATATCTATGCATAACTAAATATAAAGATATATATATATACAGCTCGTATAATATCAATACTATATATTATATATTATACTATATAAACGTCCTATATATATAATATTTATATATAAATATATAATATAAAGTAACTATATATCATAGTATATATTATATATATATATATATTATCTAATATTATATAGTAAATAATATATACAATATATATAGCAAGCAGGAATAGTATCAGAAATAAAGAATTATCAGTATATAAATATATATATATATATATATATAACACAATAATATTATGAGATATATAGATGCTCGCGACAGGGTAAAGAGGAGGAAAAAGAGTGGCCAAGATATATACATATATATCGATAAATAAATAAAATTTTTTTTGTATATATATACATATATATACATACGATTACATACATATATATATATAGTATCGTGCGTATATATAGTATATAATATATAATTATAAATATATGTACTGCGGGGCGGGGGGTATCGGGGGTCGGGGGGGGGGGGGGGGAGGCAATAATAATTTCTGAATAATATAATATATATATATTAATAATTTTATATATATAGTATCGTAAGTTATATATACGATTCTAAGCGATATTTTTGTGTGTTTATATTTTTTATAAAGTATATATATTACGATATATATATATCGTCATAAATATATAGTTAGTAATAAAGGGCGGGGTATATATATATAATATATATATTTATATATATATAACTATGTAATATATGGGTATATGATATGTATATACAATGAATAGGCTAGTTGATCAAAAGCAGTACCATTACTCCTCTTTAGATCTGATGTAATAAGGAAGAAGTAATAATTTTTTGGCTCATTACCATAACTTTGAAATTGATACAGCACGTCCACAAGCAAAGATATGTGAACATTTTCTTGATTTTTATGTGGAATTGTCTGTTTACTTAATCAGTTTTGTGGTTACTCCTTCACTTCACCCCTTACAAATATAAACAACGGGATGTTGTTCTGTGCGTGCTTTTTTTTCACTACCTGGCTAACACGAGTAAAGCTTAAAACGTATATGGGAAGAAGAGGGATGCAGCCAGAAAATAAAAGAATAATGAATATTGTCGTTTATTTCGGATATACAAACTGAATCGTGTAAGAACATTAGCATAAAACTACGATGTACAGATTTATTTTCTCTTATTGACTCTTGTATAAGCCTATTCATTATCTCACAAATCTGAATATATCTTTGTAGGTCTTTAACATGAAAATGAGATAGATTTTTGTATTTCGTTCAACAAACGGTTTTGATATACTTATACTCAACATGCATGATTTCTAAGTCGTAAATGGGGCCTTAAACAGATATTTGTTTACATTTATCATTAAATGCATCTGTGGCTTTGCGGTTATTTTTGTCCATACTGTGGCCCATGTTCATTAATGCAAGGTCACACAAGCGGGCGTTTGTCACTGAAATTCTCGTCCATATTTCGAAGCTTTGAATGGCACGGAATCTTCGCTCGTTTTCACGAT
>NW_028234408.1:16293757-16296257 GCF_977035675.1 Penaeus japonicus
GTCGCTTTATTCAGTTGCAATGTATTGTTGCAATACTTTTCATACGATTGTTCAAAAATGTATTTAAATGATAACTCGCTTGTTTGTTTGTTTGTTTTTGATACAAAGAATTCGACGAATAAGAGTGCCTGTTTTAAAAAAGAAAATTCATAAAACAGCATTGTTCATTACTGACAGTGTAGTGAACTTGTCAACGATCAAATATATTGAATGCAATAAAGTTTTGTAATTATATTTCTAGCTGTACTTCTATTCTGTGTTATGCTGCGCTGTATATCACAGTGTTACCTACCTACTTATTTGCCTAGCTATCTATCTACCTACCAACTGACCTACCTACCCACCTATCTACCTATATATTTACCTACCTACCCGCCTATCAACATATCTACCTTCCTAGCTACCTCCTCGCCTACCTACATATCTACCTTCATACCTACCTACCTGCCTGCCTACCTACATTCCTACCTACCTACCTACCCGTCGACCTACTTACCTGCCTGCCTACCTACCTACCCGCCTACCTACCTATCTACCTACCAGCCTACTTACTTACCTACCTACCTACCTACACGCCTGCCTGCCTGTCTATCTACCTAACAAACTACCTACCTACCTACCTATTTAGCTACCCGCCTACCTACCTACCTACCTACCCGATTACCTACTAACCTACCTACCTATCTACCTCCCTACCCGCCTATTTACCTACCTACCTACCTACTTACCTGCCTGCCTGCCTGCCCACCCACCCACCTACCTACCTACCTACCTACCTACTTACCTGCCTGCCTGCCTACCCACCCACCCACCTACCTACCTACCTACCTACCTACCTACCTACCTGCCTGCCTACCCACCTACCTACTTATCACACACTCACACACCCCATGTCAGGTGATTTATAAAAGTATGCTATTGATTACCAAATAATCAACGAGCGTAAATGATTTCCAAGGAGTATTTCCGTTACAGGATTTTAGTCAAATGAGAAACAGACATTGAAGAGTGGTAGGCAAAGGGAGAGAAATGACGAGAAAATTAGCAAGCTAGCGAGGACGAGAGAAAGGGGGGGATAGATAAATAGATAGATAAGAGAGAAAGAGAAAATTAGCTGGCTAGCGAGAACGAGAGAGAGAGAGGGGGGATAGATAAATAGATAGACAGAGAGAAAGAGATAGAGAAAAATAAAAAGAGAGACAGGGAGAGGGGGTGCGTGGAAGGAAGAGAGAAGGTGTAAGATAAATACGAATCATGAATAATGTAAAGAAAGGAGAAGTAATCATAGCAGGAAGGATAAAAGTAAAAATCAAAGTGATAAAACTTATAGCCCACAAGACCTAAATCAAATCGATTTTGACCAATCCCAGTACTCCTTCCCCTAACATTTGATATGAAAAATAGTCGAGCTGTAACGAGCAATAAAACTCCTTCATATCTGAATCATGATCCTATTTTATTCTCCCCAGACATAACACATCGCGTAAGACATTCCTCAATGAACATTTATGGTCTCACGCACAGTATCACAGCCAGAATAGTTTCACTTTTTCAAGACGAATGGAATGTGTTGTCAAGGGATTAGAACCTCTTGTAAATATACGATGTATCGTCTTTTTTTATTCTTTTTAGTCAATGGGAACACGAGAAAGAAAACACTCACACACAAAACAAATACAAAAGAGAAAGGGAGAGAGAGAGAGGGGGAGGGAGGGAGAGAGGGAGAGAAAGAGAGAGAGGGGACAAAGAGATAGAAAGAGAGAGAGGGAGAGTAAACTAGGCAACATAGACTTTTATCTCTCTTTCTATTTCTTTCGGGTACTCCCATTTTGGGGGTCGCAACAGTGGATCATCTTTCTCCAACGCGGTCGGTCTTCTGCGCATTCCTCAGTCACACCTATTGTTTCCATGTCTTCCTTTATAGTATCCATGTACCTTCTCTTTGGTCTCACTCTTTTCCTCCTTCCGGGTACCTACATATCCAGCATCCTCCTCCCCACATAATCCTCATCCCTCCTCCTCACATGCCCAGACCACCTCAGTCTTGCTTCCTGTGCCTTTTCCCCAAATTGCCGCACATATGTTTTCCCTCTAATATATCTAATTTGGATTTTATCTACCCTCGTCACACCCAGGGAAAATCTTAACATTTTTAGTTCACTTATTTCCATCTCCGCTTCCTGCCTCTTTGTCATTGGAATGGTTTCTATTCCGTACAGCATGGCAGGACGAACTACTGTTTTAGAAATTTTCCCTTTAGTTCTTGCAGACACCTTCCTATCACATATCACTGCTGCAGGCTTCCTTTATCCATTCCATCCCGCTTGCACTCTCTTCTTTATTTCCCTATCGCAGTCTCCATTACTTTGTATTGATGACCCTAGGTACCTGAATTCCTCTACCTTCGCCATCTGCCCCCCTTATTGACTCCACACCACCTGCATTCAGACATATGTACTCAGTCTTGGTCCTGATCACTTTCAGTCCATCATCAACAAAC